>NC_054706.1:28752602-28843644 GCF_016097555.1 Gigantopelta aegis
ATGTATAAACCTGAAACCAGCACACTAAACTCCAAGAATGAACTCGTATCAGCATGTCGACACAGACGCAAATACCTTCTATGCGCATACCACACATCACCTATAGACCTGCATAGTGACGTAACCTCGACGTCATAGAGTCCATTACGTCATCAGCTTTCCGTTGACGGTGTAATTAAATCTACATCTGATGAGTGAGAGCAATTCAACTCTCTCACGAAACAAGCCTGTCATGTAGAGACAAACATACACTTTTAACGATATATATATATATATATATATATATATAATATATATATATATATAATATATATATATATATATATATATATATATATATATATATATATGTATATATATACACACACAATTATGCAACTTTCTTACCAAGAGCTGACAAGATGGCGGCTGTCCAGAAGAGGCCGCCACACAACTCAGGAAAGAATAAGAGTCCACCAACCCGTCGTCCATATTTGATCTGGAACGGGTCGAACACTGTGACGTAGTTACTGCGACGCATCTTCGGAGCGTAAAATATGCCAGCTAATAAAGAAAGAAAACGAATTCGTATTTTACAATAGATTGTTTAATCTTAGACTGCACTGGCTGGAACAGGGAAATACCAAAAGCGACTGTCTCCACAGTAAAAGGGATCGATTCTACTGCGTCTGAAACGATTAGCTTCCATGTGATAAATCGTCCATGCCCGGTGTACTAGTAAAGCATGTGGTCTTCTGATGATCGAGTATAATCGTGTACAATCGGTCGTAAATTTTTTAATTAGAGTCTAAATTTCTAATCTTACTGTTAGAAATTTTATTCTCCAAAACATCTGAGCATATATTATTGTGCTGGGAACCCCCCCCCCCCCCCCCCCCCCCCCCACTAATCTTCTAATACTTTCATGTACCCGAACGCACCGGTTAAACCAGCATATTTCATTTTAGAAAGAAAGAAAGAAATGTTTTATTTAACGACGCACTCAACACATTTTATTTACGGTTATATGGCGTCAGACATATGGTTAAAGACCACACAAATTTTGAGAGGAAACCCTTGCTGCTAATCGAAAAGAGTAGCCCATGAAATGGCGACAGCGGGTTTCCTCTCTCAATATCTGTGTCAATCTAATTAAAATTAGCTCCACTATTACATGTGGATCTAACAGCAGCCAGTTGGAGCTCATGTCCACTAATCAAAACCTTACTTGCAGAATCATGCCAGTGATTTGAAAATAATTTGAAAACATTCCTAATTATCCTGAGGGTATACATGTTTCGTGTGAATTACGAATGCCTTAAAACATGTTTTATTTTATAAAATAAATAATTTGTAATGTAAAACTGAAGACTGATTTAGTTTTTTTTTGTATATATAAAATAAATAATTTGTAATGTAAAATTGAAGACTGATAACCCATCCCGTACGTATTGGTATGGTTCGCTGTACTGCGGCCACTAAAATAGACTCGCCCGATATTTTTAGAATTTGTATGCTCCCAAATAACGTTATAAAAGGCGAAGTGTGATTTGCCAGTTGGAGCTCATGTCCACTAATCAAAAGCTTACTTGCAGAATCATGCCAGTGATTTAAAAATAATTTGAAAACATTCCTAATTATCCTGAGGGTATACGACATGTTTCGTGTGAATTACGAATGCCTTAAAACATGTTTTATTTTATAAAATAAATAATTTGTAATGTAAAACTGAAGACTGATTTAGGTTTTTTTGTATATATAAAATAAATAATCTGTAATGTAAAATTGAAGACTGATAACCCATCCCGTACGTATTGGTATGGTTCGCTGTACTGCGGCCACTAAAATAGACTCGCCCGATATTTTTAGAATTTGTATGCTCCCAAATAACGTTATAAAAGGCGAAGTGTGATTGGTCAATATTTAAATTATTATTTACAGACGAAATGTTACCTGGACATTGGGGACTACGCAGTGTTGTTAGCAATCTGATTAAAATTAGTTCTACTGGTCTAAATACGGCATTCGTAATTCACACGAAACATGTCGTATACCCTCAGGATAATTCGGAATGTTTTCAAAAAAATTTCAAATCACTGGCATGATTCTGCAAGTAAGGTTTTGATTGGTGGACATGAGCTCCAACTGGCTGCTGTTAGATCCACATGCAATAGTGGAGCTAATTTTAATTAGATTGTATCTGTGTGGTCCTTAACCATATGTCTGACGCCATATAACCGTAAATATAATGTGTTGAGTGTGTCGTTAAATAAAACATTTCTTTCTTTCTGTAATTATAAAAACTACCTCAGTCTATAGAATAGAGTGTTACGATACTGCGATACAGTATAGTATCGCGACACAAGGTCGATGATGCGATACATCGATTTATTGCAGCTTTTCTGTTTTGCATAAAATGCATCTTGAGTTATTAGAAACACGAGGACGAACAAAAACACGTTGGATTTGCTATAATTGTTAATTTAGTTAGTTCCGACTAATAAAACATTTCTACGATTAAACTTACATATTAAATATATTTTCTTCTTTAGAATATCGGTGTCTGTATATTTAAAGTGTTTCTGGTCGTCTTATTATTTGTAATAAGCCCAAACTGGATTTTGTCTTCAAATAATTTCGTAAGTACGAAAAAACATATTTTAGGAAATAAAATTAAATTTAACCTAGTACAAATACTAGAACGATCAGAAACACGTTTAATATACAGCCACTAATATTTTATGCAGAAAAATATATTTGATATGTAATTACAATCGTTAAAATGTCTCTGTTAGTCGATAACATCTTAAAAAGTGCAGCAAACTCAGGAATGTCCCTTTAAGAGGGGCGAGGCGTAGCCCAGTAGTACAGCGCTCGCTTGATGCACGGTCGGTTTGGGATCAATCCCTGTCAGTGGGCCCATTGGGCTATATCTCACTCCAACCAGTGCACCACGACTTGTACATCAAAGGCCGCGGTATGTGCTATGGGATGGTGCATATACAAGATCCCTTGCTGCTAATCGAAAAGAGTAGCCCATGAAGTGGCAACAGCGGGTTTCCTCTCTCAATATATGTGTGGTCCTTAACCATATGTTTGACGCCATATAACCGTAAATAAAATGTGTTCAGTGCGTCGTTAAATAAAACATTCCCTTCCTTTCCCTTCTGGAGTTAAGGGAATTAGGGGGAACAACTCTAGTGGAATTAAGTTTGCTAACACATATTACGAGTTATTATCACCTGCTGAATAAAAGTAAAAGTTATTTTTTGTTTAACGATACCACTCAATCACATTGATATATATTAATTATTGACTATGGAATGTCAAACATTTGGTAAATCTAACATATTGTTTTACAAAGGAAATAGTAGCAAGGGATATTTTATAGAATATGCACCATCCCAGTGTTCGAAATAAGCAATTGAAAATCTATTCGGACAAGCAAAATGTGTCTCGGTGGTTGTCGAGTGGACAAGTAAAAATTTTCCGTTTCAATTTGAGCAATCACAAACATCATCCTGGTACTTTAATAAAAGAAACCATTTATTTGGACAAGTGAACTATTGGCAGACAAGTAGATTTCTAGATGTATTTGTCAGGGTGGACTAGTAAAACAGTCTGCTTATTTCTATCACTGCATCCCACATACCTTTGATATACCAGTCGTGGCACACTGGCTAGAACAAGAAATAGCTCAATGGGACCACCAACGGGATTGGATCCTAGACCGACCGCACATCAGGTGAGCGCTTTACACTGGGCTACGTCTCGCCGTTACGCACCACCAGGTACACAACACATTATTAGTATATCCATTACAAATATAAAGCGAATCAAATTTGAGAAATAAAAAAAGAAATGTTTTATTTAACGACGCACTCAACACATTTTATTTACGGTTATATGGCGTCAGACATATGGTTAAGGACCACACAGATTTTGAGAGGAAACCCGCTGTCGCCACATAGGCTACTCTTTTACGACAGGCAGCAAGGGATCTTTTATTTGCGCTTCCCACAGGCAAGATAGCACAAACCATGGCCTTTGTTGAACCAGTTATGGATCACTGGTCAGTGCAAGTGGTTTACACCTACCCATTGAGCCTTGCGGAGCACTCACTCAGGGTTTGGAGTCGGTATCTGGATTAAAAATCCCATGCCTCGACTGGGATCCGAACCCAGTACCTACCAGCCTGTAGACCGATGGCCTGCCACGACGCCACCGAGGCCGGTCAAATCTGAGAAAGTTCCAATTTAACGAACATATATTTTGAATGCAAACATAACATATTCCATTAACATCCTACCGATTATTAAGTAATGTACAATAGTTGTGTCGTTTTAACGCTATTATTAAGATATATTAATCACATATGTTATAGGAAGGAACGAAGAGATTGCAGCTACAGAATATTTTAATTTCGATCATACAACATGTAGTGACAATGATATTTTAATAGGAGAGGAAAGGAAACGCATGTTTGTATAATACAACCTCAGCACATTTTAAGCGACGACTAGTTCGTGTCTAACCAGTGGCAGATCCAGAAAATCCATTTCGGGGGTATGACATGAGGTGGAATGTCAAGGGAACGTTGGGGGAGGTTTGGAGGTGGATGTAAAATTAATATATAATAAAATTATAACTATCGCAAAATTTACCCCCCCCCCCCCCCCCCCCGATCTGCCTCTGCTAACATACCACAGCCTTTGATATACCACTCATGGTGCATTAGCTAGAACGAGAATTTTCCCAATAGGTCTGCCCGATCCTAACCTGACCGCGTATCAGGTGAGCGCTCTACCACTAGACGGTGTCCCGCCCTAAGACGGGGGAAAAAATCCCCGAGTCCATTGTGGGCGATCGATCCTGCCACTGTCATTGCAAGTTCACTCATTGCCATCATCTCGGCTGTGCCGTTAATATAACCTCCTCCCCGTATGAGTGCTCCGCAAGGCTCAATGGGTAGGTGTAAACCACTTGCACCGACCAGTGATCCATAACTGGTTCAACAAAGGCCATGGTTTGTGCTATCCTGCCTGTGGGAAGCGCAAATAAAAGATCCCTTGCTGCCTGTCGTAAAGAAGAGTAGCCTATGTGGCGACAGCGGGTTTCCTCTAAAAACAGTGTCAGAATGACCATATGTTTGACGTCCAATAGCCGATGATAAGATTAAAAATCAATGTGCTCTAGTGGCGTCGTTAAATAAAACAAACTTTACTTTTCCTCCCCGTAATAGAAGGAGATCGCGTTTTGATACCCACCAATAAACAATGACAGAGTATAACCAAACGGTGCCACTGTCATTGCAAGTCCACTCATTGCCATCATCTCGGCTGTGCCGTTAATATAACCTCCTCCAACGTTAGTTGCTGAAAATAAAAAATAAATAAAAACAAACAAGTATCGGTGTGATGTATAGATAAGACATCCTTCCCCCTCAAGTCGGGCGTACTTCGTAACTACTTGCTCTGATTAAAACAGACACGCACACATACATGTATGTGCGCGCTCGCACGCACACACACACACACACACACACACACACACACACACACATACATACACACACACACACACACACACAAACAAAAAACCCCGAAACCCCCCAAAACAATATTACTTAAGAAGAAACGCAAAACCACATTGTCGTAACATTTGGAGAATTGATTTAATTATTGAATGGTGAGTCCGATAATTACCAAATGTTGCAGGATTGTTCACAATTCACTCGAGTCCATTGTGAGTAAGTGATAGGACACACCACCAAGGTCAAGGTCATCTGGAGTCAATACCGGGTGTGGCCTCCGCGTGTTTTGAAAACTGCCTGGCACCGCCTGCCCATTGAAGCAACCAGAGTACGGATGACGTCCCGGGATATGGTGGCCCACTCGGCCTGCAAGGCTGCTGCCAGCTCGGGCAGGGTCTGGGGCTGTGGTTGTCGCTGTCGGAGGCGTCGGTCCAACTCGTCCATTAGATGCTCAATTGGGTTCAAATCCGGTGATATCGATGGCCAAGGAAGGACATTAATGTTGTTGTTCTGTAGGAAAGCCGTTGTGAGACGTGCTGTGTGAGGCCTGGCGTTGTCATGTTGGAACACTGCGTTGGCGTTGGCCATAACTGGAACGATGTGTGGCCGGAGGATCTGGTCAATGTAGCCCTGTGCATTCAGGTTGCCCTGCACGTGGACCAGGTCAGTTCTGCCAGTGTGTGAGATGGCTGGCCACACCATGACACTACCCCCGCCGAATCTGTCCACTTCCTGCACGCAGTTTGCCGCATAACGTTCACCACGACGCCTATCTTCCATCATGACGTCGGAGCAGAAATCGGGACTCGTCACTGAACCACACCTGTCTCCATCGCAGTTGAGGCCATTGTCGATGAATCTGGCACCACTGCAGTCGGAGTCGACGGTGTTGTGGTGTTAAGATGACACCTCGAACTGGACGTCTGGCACGAATTCCTACCTCACGTAGGCGGTTCCGTACGGTCTGGTCGGATATCCTGCGCAAACCTGGTATTGCTGCGGCTGTGGAGGTGGCAGTAGTCAATCGTTCCCGAAGGTGGCGTACCCGGATGTAGCGGTCCTGCCCGGGGGTAGTGACCCGTGGTCGACCGGATCTAGGGAGGTCACGTGTTGATCCATGTTGCTGGTAACGGTCCCACAGTCTGGAGATGGTGCTTGGGGACACATGGAATGCCCTGGCAACGGCCGTTCTGGATTCGCCTGCGTCTAGTCGGCCGATGGCATTGTTTCTCTGCGGTTCACTGAGACGTGGCATGTCCTGGATTGTCAACTGTCGGCCAGATACAGAGGCCATGCAAGCGAACACCCTGCACGTTTATACTGTCGGTGTTCATGTTGCACGTGCAGACAACGCACGTGCAGTGGTGACATGGTTTGCACGTGGCTGCGTTTTTGCGAATATTCACATTTTGGAACTTTATTGTACAGTAGCTGCGTTTTATCGAATGTAACCGTGGGAATGTGTTTGGGACATGCAATGACCTTATATTCACAAAGCATGAACCGGTAGGAAACATAAAATCGGAGTTATAACCCATTTGTACCCTTTTGCGTTTCTTTTTTTGAAGAGTATATATTATGTTTAATGGGTCGATGTTTCTCTTGGTGGACTATTAGTCCCCGAATGCGTCATTAGCCCCGTTGCAATTAAAAATAACTATGAACCGAGTGTTTGACAGGACACAGGGCCGTACCTTCTGGGGGGGGGGGGGGGGGGGGGGGGGCAGGGGGGCAGTTGTCCTCACGAGAATCTCACTTTATTTTTTTTATTTTTTTACTCCAGAAAATAGCATACACATCTCAGGGTTTAATTTGTATAGTGTTTCATTTGTTTATAAAAAGTAGTGCCCCCCCCCCCCCCCCAACCACCCACCCATCCCTAGGATTTTAATCAGGGTACAGCCCTGGCACACTTCCTGATCTACGGTTAATTGGGCTTCCATTTTTATGAATATCCCCGTTGACCGAGCGACGAGTGCCTTTGCTTTTAAATATGTTTTTTTGTTTACTTATATATACACTGTATGTCTCATGTTGATGTTCTGAAGAAAAAAGAAAGAAGAAGAAAAGGTCACGGGCTCTTAAATGCCCTGGGAATCTGTGCAGTAGGTTCGAGTCCTGACAACTGACACTACCCTATCTCTATGCTGTGCAGGTCTGAAGCCGTCTGTCTTGAGGAATGTACGTTTTTCGACACTTGGTCTGTCTAGAGAAGAAAACAGGAAACTCGCTGTCTCTGCCACATAGCAAAAGGTGGTCATAAACAGAACAAGAAAACATGTAGGTAGCCATGCTGTGTCGTTGGTCATTGCTTATGAAAACCACTGGGTCCACTTAGAGGGGTAGAGGGGTCCACTTAGAGGGGTAGAGGGGTCCACTTAGAGGGGTAGATCCCACATCCCATCGTACATGTGGCGACCGCTCTGCTAATGAGCTAACCGAAGAGCCAATGTGCCATGAGGTTTTTTTGTTTAACGACACCACTAAAGCACATTGATTTATTAATCATCGGCTATTGGATGTCTAACATATGGTCATTTTTCACACAGTCATAGAGAGGAAACCCGCTACATTTTTTTCACTAGTAGCAAGGGATCTTTTATATGCACCATCCCACAGTCGTGGTGCACTGGCTGGAGCGACAATGTGCCATGAAGACGAAGCGGTTAACGATGACAGTTTAAGAGTGTTACAGTTTTATTTGTGTCAAGTGAAGAGCACTGTTGGCTATTAGAAGTCAGGAAACCAGCTACATTTTATTCCACTAACAACAAGGGATCGTTTATATACACGTTTCTACTCCAGTCAGGACAGCATATATCACAAACCTTTTATATACCAGTCGTGGGGCACTGGTTGGGACGGTAAAGAACCAAATCAGAAAGTAAGTCCACCGAGAGGATTCGATCATTCGTCCCCAAGAACCTCAGGCGAGCCCCAGAAACCCACAGAGATTACTGCTAAAATAACGGAATATTTAATATGTACTTTCCCACTGAAAGTACATACCAAAGTCTTTTGATATACCCGCTGTACAGGAATCGTTGAAATGGGGAAAACACGTGGCCTGGAATTCTACAATTTACCCGTGTGCGTATAATTTTACTTGAATGCGTGAAACAATGTACCCGTGAACGTCAAACAGTTCCCCAGTGTCCATGAAACAATGTACCCGTGAACGTCAAACAGTTCCCCAGTGTCCATGAAACAATGTACCCGTGAACGTCAAACAGTTCCCCAGTGTCCATGAAACAATGTACCCGTGAACGTCAAACAGTTCCCCAGTGTCCATGAAACAATTTACCCGTGAACGTCAAACAGTTCCCCAGTGTCCATGAAACAATGTACCCGTGAACGTCAAACAGTTCCCCAGTGTCCATGAAACAATTTACCTGTGTACCTGGCATGGTGCTTATAAAACCTTTAGAGTCTAGACTCGAGACTTTAATAAAGTCTAAGACACTAATGTCATGACAACGCCATACAAATTGTATGCGTGTGACGTCATTAGAGATTGAGTCTGGACTATAAACGTTTTATAAGCACGGGCCCTGAACCGATTTGCCAATAACTGAGAAACAGTTTATCTGTAAAATTGAAACATTTTATCTTTGAACATAAAACAATTAACATGTGGGTGTGATTTGTTTTTACCTGTGATCGTGAAAAATGTTACAAACATTCCAATATTTCTGTTGGCCAGATATATTTCATGGCTACTTTTTGATTTCGCCGATTTTCGTGCAGCAATAATTCCGACCACTAAAATGACGATGTAGAACACAATAACAGACACGAGAGCAGGTATGTTGACCGCCATGATGAACCAACAACCTGGAAGAAGAAGAAGAAAATTAAAAGAAAACAAAAACAAATAAAAGTAATATAATATGTTATGCCTTTGTTCTATTTTAATATAGTAATATCTCAATACCTGATATAGTCATTAATTATCAAAACGTACATTCTTTATATATGTAATCGTAATCGTAATCGTGACATTCTAAAGTAATCGTAATTGTAATCGATTACTTTTGTCAAGTAATCGCTCGATCTCTGATATATATATATATATATATATATATATATATACTGATGGAAAGAAATAAGGGAACACATCAAATTGTAGACCAAATGTAATTCACTACTAGCGTAGTTATGTCTGTATTTCATACCAAGTTGTAATGTGGGATTGAATGTCTGTAGTGTTGACTGTGCTGCTTATATGTTCCCAGTCAATTTCTGATAATATGAATTAATTTTTAATGCAGTCATTATTTCTTGTTGCTATCTGTGTGATCCTTTATTTCTTTCCATCAGTATATATATATATATATATATATATATATATATATATATATATATAGAGAGAGAGAGAGAGAGAGAGAGAGAGAGAGAGAGAGAGAGAGAGAGAGAGAGAGAGAGAGAGAGATGTATAAAGTAATTCAATATGTGCATACTACACATGATGTTAGTAATGTACAAGGATTATTAAGGTTTATTTTATTATTGCAGCGTTTGTTGGTTTCTATCCTACTTAACGAGTTACGTTTGTTGGGAGGTCTTTGAATCCCGACATGGACTGAGATGTGAGGGACACTGCAGGTTCCACGTGGTGCATAGGCTAGAGGTGGTCTGCAACCCAGAGCAGGTCTGAAGTTCAGACGGTGATGTGCGATCCAGACGTGGTCTTTGTTACAAAGAACGGTGAACGAAATTGTATATGCATAAATATCTTCCACGGATCTGGACAGTGCGTAAAGACCGAGAGTGAATCCTGACTAAAGTAAACTTAGACGATATATTATATGTTAACTTTTGGGACAGGACATGTAGACAGGAAATAGGAATCCACATGTGCAGCAACTGGCCTCAGATTACAGTTATCTTCCCATTTGGTAGTCTGGAAATTTGTCAGCGCAAGTAGTCTGCTGTTTGACTGTGATTATTTCATGGCAGACAGCTTTGAAGTGCCAACTATTTGACTGAAGTTAAAACTCGTTGTGAGATAAACGGTATCTAATGGCCACTCATGTATTATTCTCAATGTAAATTATATAAATTAGCCTTTGTCGAGTTAACCTTTGTCACGTGACGGGTAGTTTTACGAGAGGGTCACAAAGCTGACTGGTGAATATATTGTAAGCAAAAATTGTCAGTTAACTAAAATGATAGTTTGCTTTATTTAAGGACACCACTAGAGCACATTGATGTATAAATCATCGGCTATTGGATGTCAAACATTTGGTAATTTGTTAGTCTTAGAGTAAAAACCCGCTACATGTTTCCATTAGTAGCAAGGGATCTTTTACAGACACCATCCCACAGACAGGATAAGTTCTACAACGGCATTTGGAACAAGAAATGGCCCAATGGGCCCACATACGGGGATCGATCCTAGACCGAGCACGTATCAGGCAAGCGCGTTACAACTGAGCTACGTCCCGCACCATGTCAGATAGCAGTCCATTTAAAAATATGAAATGCTATCGTTGTAGATGTAATGGCTGATATAGGAAGTGAACCGTATGAGCACTTTGCCAACTTGTTATTTAAAAATATTTTAAAGTGACATTCCTGAGTTTGCTGCATTGTAAGATGTTTCCGACTAATAAAATATTTATACGATTAAACTTACATATTAAATATATTTTCTTGTTTAGAATATCAGTGGCTGTATATTCAATGTGTTTTTTCTGGTCGTCTTAATATTTGTAAGAAGCCCCAACTGGATTTTGTCTTCAAATTAATTTAGGAAATAAAATGAAATTTAACCTAGTACAAATATTAAAACGATCAGAAACACGTTTAGTATACAGCCACTAATACTTTATGCAGAAAAATATATTTGATATGTAATTACAATCGTTAAAGCAGCAGTATCCGAAATATTTTCATTATTTAAACATATAGAACAGAAAATCCAATTACGTTTGGTGCATATGTGACGCCGCACTCCGCATTGGTTTCACTACGCTGGCTTATCCAGGTCAAAAACAAAGCCAGTATTTCGAAAGAGGGAAACTTTTGACGGGCTCCTACGGATCTCGGTTTTCATTGGCTTATCACAAGTGTGGAATTCCCCAACAAGAGATCACGTGAGATTTCGCAATTTTTGAAATAATTTAACTGTCTTGATTGAGGTGTCGTCTCATATCTCCAAAACATATTTATATCCATAGAGGTATGGTACAACGCCTTTCCAGGGGTTGGTCGGTGGGGATTTGCCTTGAAATTTTGACAGTGGCCAGCTGTTGGCATACGCGTTACATGTAAGGGGGTGTTACTAATTACGTAACGCTCTAGGGGTAGAGGAAGATTTACATAACATTTTTCAAGACTATTTGTTATTTTTATTCATTACTTAGACCTAAAAAGGTGTTTTTTGGAAATGCGCGGTCAGTCTAGGATCGATCCCCATCGGCGGGTATATAAAAGACCATGGTATGTGATATCCTGTCTGTGGGATGGTACATATAAACGATCCCTTACTAAAATAAAATGTAGCGGGTTTCCAAGGCGCGTGTGCAGGGATTTCAGCGGGGTTGGGGTTATAGACTGTGTTGAGCGAAGTTTATATGGGGCCATGGTCCCCCAGAAAATACATTTCAACTTTTTTTAAGCTTGGGCAAGTAAGGGTTTCGACCTCCAACACCCTTCCCCTGCACATGCACCCGATTCCTCTCTAAGATTACATGTCAAATTTACCAAATGTTAGACATCCAACAGTAGATGGAAGGAAGGGTAGGATATGTTTTATTTAACGACGCACTCAACACTTTTTATTTACGGCTGTATGGCGTCGGATGATTATTAAATCAATATGCTCTAACTTTGATGTCGTTAAACACCACCACCCCCCCCCCCCCCCCACCCCCACCAACTTTACCCTTTCCAAACGAAAGAATATTTATTTGAATGTTGAAAGATACTATGGTTGTATATAACCACAAACAAACAAAAAATAAGTCTCACGTCGGAAAAAAAGAAATGCTCATCCAATGCTGGGTCAATGTCATACACAGTACATATTGTATCACGAAAGACGTTACAAGGTCCGAGTTCAGCCAGACCGAGCAGAAAAACGTTCGCTAGACTGGTATGTGCGCTTCACGGTAAACTAAATGAAAAAGAAATGCTCATCCAATGCTGGGTCAATGTCATACACAGTACATATTGTATCACGAAAGACGTTACAAGGTCCGAGTTCAGCCAGACCGAGCAGAAAAACGTTCGCTAGACTGGTATGTGCGCTTCACGGTAAACTAAATGAATGGCCACGTAGGGAACCAGTCAAATAGTTCACGAACGTTAGCGAAACGTTTGCTGTCTGAACATGTCGCATATCTTCATGCAGTGAATGGCTGAAAGGCAGAGCCGGTTTAAGAATCCGCTGGGCCTGTAACACAAATAATAGCGAGGCCCCTTCCCAGGATATATATTTTGCAACCCCCTCGGGGAGAGGGGAAAAATGGGCTGGGGAAAATAAATGTACACATCACCGCGGTGCCCCCTGAAGCGCGGGACCAGTAGCACGTGCAACATCTGCCCTAAGTTAAGCCAACTATTTGATTGGTTACTGACGTGACCATTTGGTGTAACGTGAAGCGCACACACCAGTCTAGTGGACGTTTTCCTGCTCAGTCTGGCTGAACTTAGCTCTACTACTAGGATAAACCGGCTCTGCTGAAAGGTGATCGATCAAAGTAATTAAATATGTTTTTTTTTTTTAAAAGGGCCATTCCTGAGTTTGCTGCATTGTAAGATATTTCCGACTAATAAAATATTTCTACGATTAAACTTACATATTAAATATATTTTCTTGTTTAGAATATCAGTGGCTGTATATTCAATGTGTTTCTGGTCGTCTTAATATTTGTAAGAAGCCCAAACTGCATTTTGTACCTACTAAAAAACATATTTTAGGAAATAAAATGCAATTTAACCCAGTACAAATATTAGAACGATCAGAAACAGTAGCCACTAATATTTTATGCAGAAAAATACAGTTGATATGTAATTACAATCGTTAAAAAGTATGTTAGTCCAAAACATCTTAAAAATTGCAGCAAACTCAGGAATGTTCCTTTAAGGTAAAATGGTATACAGAACATGTAATCTTTTTGTTAGCGATTTAGTGGGGTGTGACCTAAAGTAGTGCCGGAAATAGAATAAAACTGATTTTCGTGGATTATTTCTTTCATATTAAACTGAAAAGTAAATATGTTTTAAATATCTATTTTATGATACTATACCTAATTTAGCATTTACTTGTTTCGGCTCTCATTGATGTACAAGGTGGTGTATACTCTTGAAATTAAAAGAAAGATGTCAGTAAACAGGTGATTTGTGTACTTTATTGGAACAGACTATAACACGTTATCGACACGTGTCCGTTTCATTTACCCGTAAACAAACCTTTGATTTAAAACTGCAAGTTTTAAGAGTATTTTGAATTACAGTATGAATTATTAATTATGACCAGCATATTTTGTGAATATAAATTCAATATAAGTACATTAGAAATTTACACAATCTTGCAAACACTTAAAGGTGCTATATCATAGTTTTATGTGTGAGCATATGTGTGATAAAGATTCTCCAATAAAAATGTATTTTCTACTAGTAGATAAAATTATTTTGTTACAATCATTTATGGGCATATAGTTGAAGGTGTAGTCTTTAAATTTTAAAGCAAAATTTAATTTTAAAACATTATTTGCAATAGCTGCAATTGTGCAACTTGGAGATAGCTCCTTTAATACATAGCACCTTTAATACCGGTATAATAGATCACACTCTCAGAATGGTTCTTGACAGTTTTGCTCAAAAGTTACTTAGAAATATTTACAAATATTTTGTTTTGGAGAGACGATCCATTCACATATTGCAACAACAATGAAATTGACACATGTTGATCACAATTTGTTATGGTTTGTTCCAGTGAAGTACATAAATCACCTGTTTTACTGACATCCTTTCTTTTAATTTCAAGAGTAAACACCACCTTGTACATCAATGAGAGCCACCACAAGTAAATGCTAAATTAGGTAGAGTATCATTAAATAGATATTTACAAAATATTTACCTGTCAAGTTTAATATGAAAGACATAATCGACGAAAATCAAGTTTATTCTAGTTCCGACACTACTTTAGTGAATTCATTTTACACAGCGAAACAGAAATTTGAGAATATTTTATTAGGAGGTAAGCAACTGGGGCAGTGAAATATATACCAACAGCGATGTTGCCATTCATCGAAGTCGTTCGGGCAAACATTGCGGTGAAGGTCGCCGGCTGTCAAATGCCATGCGAATCTGGGCCCTGTTCCACGAAACGATCTTAGCACAAAGATCACCTTAGTGCGTTGGGCAGCTATGCAATTAAGGTGATGTTAGGGCTAAGTCCGCTTCATAGAACGGGGCCCTGGTGCAGTAGGTTGGTGCCAATTGACACTTTGTGTTTTTTAATATTATATTTAGCTACTGGGTCGACGCTTCTACTGGTGGACTAATAATCCCCGAGTGCGTGTTTAGATCAAAATACCAAACTGCCACATTAGTTTCGACCGAGTATTTGACAGCAAACTTCATGCGAATCAAATGTCATGTGAATCGGTGCAGTAGGTTCGCATCCTGCTAACTAACATTTTTTAAAAATATGATAGGTCTTTATATACTATTAGTATAAGAAAGAAAAAGAAATGTTTTATTTAACGACGCACTCAACACATTTTATTTACGGTTATATGGCGTCAGACATATGGTTAAGGACCACACAGATTTTGAGAGGAAACCCGCTGTCGCCACTTCATGGGCTACTCTTTCCGATTAGAAGCAAGGGATCTTTTATTTGTGCTTCCCAAAGGCAGGATAGCACAAACCATGGCCTTTGTTAAACCAGTTATAGATCACTGGTCGGTGCAAGTGGTTTACACCTACCCATTGAGCCTTGCGGAGCACTCACTCGGGGTTTGGAGTCGGTATCTGGATTAAAAATCCCATGCCTTGACTGGAATCCGAACCCAGTACCTACCAGTCTGTAGACCGATGGCCTAACCACGACGCCACCGAGGACGGTTATTAGCATAAGAAGTCGGAAAAACATATCGACGCCGTTTTCGAGAACACGTTTATTAAAATCTTCATTTATGTATTCAACCGTTAATCTTTGAAATGATTTAAATCCAGTAATTAGAAACTCCATAACTGTATCATCTTTTAAAAAAGCAGTAATGCCAACGGTAAATCTAGTTCAATCATACTTTTGGTGTGGGAATCGAAGAGAAAATAATAATATTACACACAAGATTACTTCATGGGTATAGTGCCTTAAATGCAGATTTTTATAAATATGGGCTTACAACAGATCCTTCGTGTAACTGTGGATATTGTACTTTACATGTGTTTTTATATGGTCGAAATACGTTAAGTGGTCTCTATAATAAAACAGTATTTATTTGTGTTCAAAATTTTATTAAAGGGACACACCCTACTTTTTAAATACCAATGCATATTTGTTTTTACTATTATAACCGTTTTTGATAACTTGAATCATACTTTACTTAGATTTTATTGTTTAGATTATCAATTTCCGTGTTTTCGAAGTGTCATCCTGGTGTTTTTAATATCACAAAATGCATTTCTCATATTTTTAAAATCACACGTTCGTCTGAGAAGTAACAGTTATGGAGTCGAGTTTTAGTCTATTTTTTAGAGGGTATTTCACCATTTCACAGACTAATGTTTCACTCAATTGTAACTTTATCCAAATGTGTTACAGGTTTGTAGATTAAGTAAACTTAGTGTTAATTTTCACGGGTTGAAACTAGGGCATGTCCCTTTAAACAAACACATCGTTTTGATTAAAATAGTCTAAATGTTTAAAGGCACATGTACTTCTTTGTTTCTTTTATAGTTTCTTTCAAAATCCTGTTGTACATAATATGCTCTTTTCCTCAATCTGATTGTTTTTAAAATACATTTGTATACAAAATTACTATTATATTATAATTGAGTAATTGTCGTCATTATATTGTATGTATATAGGAGAGGGTCTAGTAAGTTGGCAAACTAGTGCCCAATCCTTTTGTTGTTTAAGCAATAAAATATGTTTTCAATCAATATACTATAACAGAGTTCATGCGCACACAATTCCAGATTATTAACAACTATTCATAAACAAAATTTACAGACTATTTTAGGAAGATTAAACTCTGTCATTTAGGCAGTATTCCAGTATTCCAGCCCATTTTGTTATGTCTCGTTCCAGCCAGTGCACCATGACTGGTATATTAAATGCCGTGGTATATGCTATGCTGTCTGTTCCACTGGACATAGCGTGAAGTCACAACTCCGATCTAGACGTGTTCAAGTTCAGCTTCTTAAAATATTTAGAAACTCTACATTAAGTAGTTCTAACACAAGTGAGGAGGTATGTAAAAGAAAGAAATGTTTTATTTAACGACGCACTCAACACATTTTATTTACGATTATATGGCGTCAGATATATGGTTAACGACCACACATATATTGAGAGAGAAAACCCGCTGTCGCCACTTCATGGGCTACTCTTTTCGATTAGCAGCAAGGGATCTTTTATATGCACCATCCCATAGACAGGATAGCACATACCACGGCTTTTGATGTACCAGTCGTGGTGCACTGGTTGGAGCGAGAAATATCCCAATGGGCCCACTGAGGGGGATCGATCCCAAACCGACCGCGCATCAAGCGAGCGCTTTACCACTGGGCTACGTCTCGCCGGCCATAGTCCAGGCCCTTGGGGATATTATTGTGCAGATTTGTCTACAAGCATGA
This sequence comes from Gigantopelta aegis, assembly GCF_016097555.1. Classification (NCBI taxonomy): domain Eukaryota; kingdom Metazoa; phylum Mollusca; class Gastropoda; order Neomphalida; family Peltospiridae; genus Gigantopelta; species Gigantopelta aegis. The sequence goes on from NC_054706.1 coordinate 28,769,935, forward strand.
AATTTAGCACAGATGTAGATCAAGACATGCTGAATTAATTTTTTGAGGGCACCAAGGCCGGCGCTCGTTGTGGCAGCCATATTGGCGAAATCCAAAATGGCCGCCGTTCGTTACTTGATTTGGTCATAACTTCAAAACTATAAGTCACAGGATCATAAATAATGACTCTATGTATAGGTTTTCGATGACAAGGAATCCAAATATGAACCCTGTTTTCAGATAGGATGGCTCTTTAGACAATTATGTGGCAATAATATCTCTATGGGCATAATTTTAGGCTAACTTTTACAGCTTCAAAGCTCTTTGTCCCACACGAATTAATTTGTTTTCAGGCATGGAAGTGTATACCTTCCACTAATTGCTTGTTAAATGTTTATTTATTCACAGCTTTCCCCCATATATATTCATCAAAGGTGAATAAGTACTCCAGATTATTTTGGTTCGCGTAATTGGTGGTGGCTAACATATGTTTTTCGGGGTTTTTCCAGGTGTGTGTCACAGTAGAAATAGCAAGCTAGCGTAACGATAACAGCTGGATTAGTGGTGGTACTACAGTATTGGTGGTGGTGATCTAAAAAGAAAACATTCACCTCTGATATTGTCAAAATGGTTCTGAATTGAGAACTTTGCTGTCTTTGTCAATCTCAGAAAAACGAACAATTGCAAACACCAAAGGAGGAAGGACTTTTAACTCTTGAAAGAGACTTGAATGACTTTCGGGAAATTAATGCTGTCCCCTTTGGTACTACAGTCTCGTTTGATGATCTAAATGATGGTTCGGGTATTGCGGCAACACTCCGAGCAAATAATGCAAAATATCACAAAACATGCAGGAGTTACTGCAGCAGTTCACGTGTGAAAAGGCTGCGTCAAAAGAAGGAGTCCGGTGCCAACAGTTCCCCCAAGAAACTCAGGTCAGCTATGACATCAGCTGGAAAAGATCGTCATATTAACTGCTGCATTCTCTGTGAAGGATATGACCAAAGCAATTTACGTAAGGTCGGAACTGCCAACGTAGATGCAAATCTAAAATGTTGGGCAAAGTCCAATAACAATTTTACCTTATTGGGTAAACTGATAACACAAGCTGCTGATGCCCATGCTGGTGATACTTACTATCATGTCCAGTGTTACCTGCATCTGCGAGATACAGCACGTGCCAGCAGCCGTCGAGAAGCCACAGGCTCTGCTCCACCTCAGTTTGATCCACTTGTCACAGCGCAAATAGTTGCTCTAGTTGAGGATTCTGAATCAGTATTTAAGCTATCAGCACTTCGGCAGATGTATCGAACATTGATGAAAGAACAGGGAAGTCCGTGCCCTGATCCTAGGGATCCTCATTCAACACGGTTCAAAGAACATCTTCTCAGTCTTCTTCCTGAATGGGTTGAATTTTCACAGGGGAAGGATGTCTACTTAACAAATAGTGCAAAGGTGGCTGATTTACTTGCGAAAACTCATGATTTTAAAATTGACCAAGATGAAGCTCTATTACTGGTGCGGGCAGCAGTGATTTTGCGCAAGCGTTGTCTCCAGAGCAAAAACCCTTCAATGGCTCTTTCGCACCAAACTGCTTAACATCTCCAGTACCAGTAGAGCTCTGTAGCTTCATCAATATCATTCTCCAAGGTTCATCAATTTTACGAGAACAAGGCAATGTTGAAATGTATGAACAGGTATATGGCCGGACAAAAATAGCATGTGTCATCTCTCAACTGCTCATTTATAACACATTCAGTGGTACACACCATGCCACTAAGACGAGTACCATACGACACACGAAAGATCGTGAAACACCATTCCCACTATACCAAGGCCTAAAGATGCATGGAGATCGATGACAGAAGAAACAGTTCGAAAATGCCCATGATTTTGGACTATCGGTGTCCTATGGCCGTGTTATGGAGGTGAAACGAGCTATTGCACAAGCAGTGTGCAAGCGCCATGCTGAGGATGGAGTTGTTGTGCCAACCAATCTGCGACGCAATGTCTTTGTCACCTATGATATGGACAACTTGGACAGTGACAATAAGGGGAATTTTTTACAGGATGAGTTTCATGGCACTACGTTGAGTGCAACTAACCACCTTTCAGCAGATAACCATGGAGTACTACGAGATCCGATACAGCTGGATTTCTCCGATACATCTGTGCCTCACCTTCCTGACTCATATACAATCATACACCCAGTTCCACTAAACAACACGGCCTTGTTCGCATCTGCAGCCATCAACAATCAGCTTCGGCCCTCTCACAATCTGGTACAAACAGCAAAGATCAAAGACGAATCCTGGATGGCACATGTCGCTACAGTCTTGCAGCAGGACACACTTCCAGAAGATGAAATCATCACATGGTCAGGGTACAACTCTCGTCAAATGAATGACGACTCTCTGAAGCCAAAAGCAGTTATTGAAGTTCTCCCTCTCTTTCCTGAAAAAGCGGCCTTGCCTGCAATGATAAACCATGCAATGCAACTCACTATGCAAGGCACAGAGTTTCTGAATCCTGGGCAGGTTGGTGTCCTTGGAGCTGATCAACCAATATATGCTATAGCCAAGCAACTACAGTGGGCATTTCCAGATATTATAGGAGAAGATAAGTTGGTTCTATTGATGGGAGATTTGCATAATGAAGACAAAGTTCATCTAATGATCGGAAAGTTGCTACGTGATTCAGGGTGGACTACAGTACTTTCTCAGGCACAGGTTCTAACATCTGGTCGGGCACAGTCAGCACTCAATGAGCATCATATCAAGCGCACACGGTATGCACATCAAGTGTCCCTGATGACTCTTTACATCCTAAAACAGAAGGCATACACTGCTTACTGTTCTAATATCCAGGGGCCACCTGAGCCACAGGAGATATGGCACCGAGTGTCCAGAACCGAAAATCCACAGTTCGAGTACTGGTCTACAATCATGGATCTTGAACTTTTGATGTGTCGATTTATCCGGTCTCTACGTGAAGGAGATTTCAATCTCTATGTCCAACTTTGTGATGAGCACTGTCCATGGTTTCATGTGATGGATCACACAAATTATGCACGATGGTTGCCAGTGCATGTGCGGGATATGGTCCAGCTGCCAGATAAACACCCTGATGTATATGCTGAATTTCTCAGAGGAAACTTCGTCGTTCAAAAATCACAACACAAGTTCAGTCTCATTGGAAAGGATCAATCTCACGAACAGTCCAATAAGAGTATGCAGGCACACGGCGGGGCATCTGGGCTATATGAGAATCCTGAAGCACTCACACTTTTCATGCTGGCAGGTCCTGACTGCTCGCGGTGTTGAAGAGTTTGAAGCCATCCTAGACACCACATCTTCGAACACTGCTCATCATGAAGAAGGACACAGTTTGCAGGTTAAGTTTAGAAAGGATGTTCTGGCATTTGTTGAGACGGTAGAGCAGTGGGGCAATCCATTCACTGCAAGTCAGGAACTTGTTGCTCTTGACACACTAGAAGTTATGGAACAAGAAGTTGTCAGATCCCTCTGTCGGGTCCATGAAGTTGGCGAGGACATTCATAAGCAATATGTTTCACAAACACTTGACAAAAGAACAGTGCCAGTGTCAAACACTCTCCGACGGAATAACATTCTGACATTTGCCAATCGTCCTGATCTCACTAAGAAAGGAAACAAAACCAGCAATGTACAGAAGAGAAATATGACTTTGATGACACAACTCTTCTTGTCACTACAGTCTCGTCCAGATGCAGACATGGCAGAGTTCTTTCACTTTGAAAATCAACGAGAACCACCAAGTTTAGCAGGTCTTGGATCTCTACGGTCAGGCTGCAAATCTGACATTGTGGAGTGCATCAAAGCACCAACCGGACAACACGTTGGAGCGAAAAGAGCCACAGTTGTTGTGCTGGATATGGCAGCTGTTGTGCATATGGTGCGTCCTACATCAGAAAAAACCTTTGCTGAGTATGCTACGAAACACATGATACCATTCTTGAAGTCTCAGATAACCCCAAACCTTGAACGTTTAGATGCTGTATGGGACAACTACCCAGATGTCAGCCTGAAGTCTCTGGCACATCAGCGACGTGGCATGGGTGCACGTACAAGGATTGGGGATGGCCGCACGTGCATACCAAAGCATCACTGGAACAATGGATTCCTCAAAAATGAGGATAACAAAAGAAAGTTATTCCCTTTCCTCAGTGAAGAGATTGTCAAGAATGATCTTGGTGGAAAACTCCTTCTCAGTACCAAATACGAGAGCGTTCTCTGTAATAGGCAATATGATGTATCCGGTCTGCAACCCTGTAACCACAGCGAGGCAGACACAAGGATATTTCTGAATCTGAAGCATGCTGTTGCACATGGACACCAAAGAGCCTGTATTCGTACAGTTGATAGTGATGTGGTTGTTCTTGCAATACGCTTCTTCTCCACCCTTGGTCTCTCGGAGCTGTGGGTGAACTTCGGTACTGGGAACAAAATCCGTGATATTCCCATCCATGACATCTCCTCCAGTCTTGGGCCTACTAAGTCTCTGGCATTGCCACTTTTCCACGCGATTACAGGATGTGATACGACATCTCAATTCCTTGGATGTGGTAAGAAGACTGCCTGGGCATCTTGGCACAACACACCAGGTCTTACTGAAACACTTGTGGCACTGACCACTGACCCAAACATCTTCAGCCTAGAGTCTCAGCACATGGAGAACCTGGAACGATTTGTCGTTGTCATGTACAGCAAGACATGTGGATTGGCCAACGTGAATGAAGCGAGGCATCATCTTTTTACAAGTGGCAAAAGGACTCTGGAGAATATACCACCCACACAGGCTGCTTTATTTGAGAATATCAATAGGGCATTGTTGCAGGCAGGGTTTTACTGGAATCAGGCAACGTCAGTTCAGCAGGAAATTCCAGACTTCAGTGAATGGGGGTTGTACAAGGATGACCGCGATGTCTGGATGCCACATTGGACAGCTCTTGAAGATGCTAGTAAAGCCTGCTCCATCTTTTTAATTATGGTTGTGAAAAATCATGTACTGGTAACTGTAAATGCAGTAAAGCTGGAGTCCACTGCACATCTCTTTGTAAATGTGAAGGTGGATGTGTGAACAATAATGAATAATTTGGCATAAATTGAAAGCTTCAGTAGCTAAACTGGCTATATGACTTTTTATATCTCAAAACAGAGTTCATATTTGGATTCCTTGTGGTCGAAAACCTATACAAACAGTCATTATTTATGATCCTGTGACTTATAGCTTTGAAGTTATGACCAAATCAAGTAACGAACGGCGGCCATTTTGTATTTCGCCAATATGGCTGCCACAACGAGCGCCGGCCTTGGCGCCCTCAGAAAATGAATTCAGCATGTCTTGATCTACATCTGTGCCAAATTTCATGCTTGTAGACAAATCTGCACAATACCCCCCCCCCCCCCCCCCCCCCCTTAGCTCCCCAAGGGCCTGGACTACCACCAAGGCCGGCAATACCCATATTATTCAAGCAGAAGTTAATACTATTGCTATATGTATCGTATACCGTTCCTCGTGATCCGACGCTGGGCATCTTGCCACCCAGCTGAGGCATTTTCTCATGGCTTAAAGGAATCTGTGCCACCCATTCTAATGTTCAGTTATCCAGCTATTCATCACACTGAATAGATGCCCCAGAAAACTCAAATTCGTTCATCCCTGGGTGCCATCCATTCTAATGTTCACTAATCCAGCTACTCGGCGCATTAAATAGACGTCCCACAAAACGCACATTCAGCATACAATTTATAAACCTTCACGCTACGAGCGTCACGCTATTGCGCACATGGCGTTGATCATGGAATCATGTTTCGGAAAATGCTAAAGGTCTGTTTTCGTTTAAACAGGGCAACCTACTTTCCGGAATGTTCCGAAAAACTAAACGTTCAACGCCGCGTTTTCAGGCATCGTTTTATGCACGGATAAGCTCATAGGCGTACGGGCTCCCATATTTTTCGGGGGTGGGGTGGGTGGGGTGGGGTGGGTGGGGTGGGGTGGGGGTGGGGGTGGGGGTGTGGGTGGGAGGGGCAGGGGGCAGACTGGTTTTTGCCCGAATAAAACGACAATGCCCGAATCTGCATAACAACATTCATTCACATTAGAATTACTGCCAAACAGCTATATATATTGGGTTTCAAACGAATCACCAACGATTTCTTACGTGGATTACAATTAATTTTGAGGGTAGAATGATGGAAAAATACATGGTTAAATTGTCTCAGGTTAACTCATTTTACCCGAATATCTGTATAACTTTTGCCCGAATTTAAGGTTTTGCTCCAGCGCTGGGGTGGGGGTGGGAGGTGGGGGTTGGTTGGGGTATTTGCCCGCACCCTGCTCCCCCCATCTCGTATGCTTATGTGCAAAAGAAAACATCATCACCAATGTGAACAAGAAGTCTAAATTGACTTAATGATTTTGGCATTTTCGTTAAATTCGGGCAAAAACCAGCCTGCCGCCCTACAAAAATGGGAAGGAAGGAAATGTTTTATTTAACGACGCACTCAACACATTTTCTTTACGGTTATGTGGCGTCGGACATATGGTTAAGGACCACACAGATACTGAGGGAGGAAACCCGCTGTCGCCACTTCATGGGCTAATCTTTTCAATTGCATGTGTATTTTATATGCATCATCCCATAGATGTACCAATCGTGGTGCACTGGCTGGAGCGCCCTAAAGGGAGCCTGTACGCCTGTGCATTCGTATGATGTAATTTCTTGTGCATTTCCACGCATCCGTGATCCGCGAACTATCAGTCGAAATAAAAAGCTATTCCAAATTTCCGTACACGGGTCACACACGGTTCGCAAAGAGCATGGAAACACAGACATGGCGGACACATTGTTCCGATCATAAAAACGGACAGGAAAAAGATACATATTGAATCGCAAACGTTAGGCCCCTATTCGTCGTTTTTTTAATTAGATGCGACGATGGAGTTGTAAGAGCGCTCAGACTAGCAACTGGACAGTCGTAAAAGTCCCCAGATCAGCGAGTTGGCCAACTCCGTCGTGATAGTTAAATTAAATTATATTTATATATTATTATATATTTTTTTTATTGGTATATGGCTTAATGTATAATGCTTACACTTCAAAGCAAAAGTTAATAAATAATTTTGGTGGGAAGTCACCGTTATGCAACTACAAGATAGTACTTTTAATTTTGGTGGGAAGTCACCATTATGCAACTACAAGATAGTATTTTTAATAAGGTCTGTTTCCATTCATAAAGCGTTTTATGTCGCATGTTGTCTGGTCCCAACCAGTGCCATGCGACTGGTATATCACAGACCTTGGTATGTGCTGTTCTATCCGTGGAAAAGTTCATATAAAAGACCACTTGCTACTAATGGAAGCATGTAGTGGGTTTCCTTGAAGTTTACACAACAGAATTATCTAATGTTTGACATCCATCCAACATCCAGTAATTAATGAAACAAAACAAATTATGAGTTTAACTTTTATTCTGTAACATCAGCTATTTCTCGTTCCAGCCAGTGCACCACGACTGGCATATCAAAGGCCGTGGTATGTACTACCCTGTCTATGGGATGGTGCATATAAAAGATCCCTTGCTGCTAATCGAAAAGAGTAGCCCATGAAGTGGCGACAGCGGGTTTCCTCTCTCAATATCTGTGTGGTCATTAACCATATGTCTGACGCGATATAACCGTAAATAAAATGTGTTGAGTGCGTCGTTAAATAAAACATTTCTTTCCTTCCTTCCTGTAACACCAGACTCGTGAAGAATACATTTTTTTCCTATGCAAATAATTTTCATGGGAGCGTTATAATCCAATGATGAGAATGTGGCTTGTGCACAATTAGGAAAATCATATTTATTTTTAAATTAATTTATGACCTACTTCAGTTTATCATCCTAAAGAACACCAACACAATCTTCCACTGGGACATTAAATATAGGTTCACTGACATGTACACATGTCGATGCCTACTCCTTTAATCGACACATGCACCCAGGTTTTCTTTGTGTTAAGAAAACAAAACCCAGTATGAAACCATCCGTAATGATAATCTACTAAGTTGATTACCTATATTTTTGACTATACACTATTTTCCTGGGTGGGTCCAACCTTAAGTGCAGCACATACTTTATATGGCTTATTTTTCTTTGATATAACAGCCTTTCTATCTTACGGTCTAAACAAATAGAGAATTAAAACGTATCAGCCTTTTTTGTATAATTAATAAAGTAATCACATTTTATTCATATAATGTGAACGCTCAGCAATTTTAAATTTACTTATGTGAGTAAACTTACTCATGAGCGAATTTGTACATGCGTTTTGAGCTTAAATTAAATTTAGTTCAGTTCAGTACGGTAGCACCGTTATTGCTATGTGCTCAAAATAAACACACACACACACACACACACACACACACACACACACATATATATATATATATATATATATTAATTTTAACTTATTTTCGTGCATATATCCAATTAAGGTTTAAGCACATTGGCCTGGGCACACATCTCAACTATCTGGGCTGTCTGTCAAGGACAGTGGGTTAGTCGTTAAAACTCGCTCTGGGTGGGAGGCGGTACCGTAATGCGAACCCATTACCTACCAGCCTTGTGTCAGCTGGCTTAAGCACGACACCACCGAGGCCGGTAAAATGAAAAGGATATCGGGAGTGTGTGTTTGTGTCGGCGGGGGAGGGGGGGGGGGGGGTGTTGATTACAATTACATTTGTATAATATAAAAAAGGTTTATATGGCTGGTAACAAGCTGTATATTCAGACTATATTGTAGCAGTACTCTATGTGCAAGTGTCCACCATGCTAGGTTTATATAACTGGTAACTAGCTGTAGATTCGGACTATATTATAACACTACTCTATATAGAAGTGCCCACCATGCTAGGTTTATATGGCTGGTAACTAGCTGTAGATTCGGACTATATTATAACACTACTCTACATGGAAGTCCCACCATGCTAGGTTTATATGGCTGGTAACTAGCTGTAGATTCGGACTATATTATAACAGTACTCTATATATAGAAGTGTCCACCATGCTAGGTTTATATGGCCGGTAACTAGCTGTAGATTCGGTCTATATTATAACACTACTCTATATGGAAGTGTCCGCAATGCTAGGTTTATATGGCTGGTAACTAGCTGTAGATTCGGACTATATTATAACACTACTCTGTATAGAAGTGTCTACCATGCTAGGTTTATATGGCCGGTAACAAGCTGTAGATTCGGAATATATTATAACACTACTCTATATGGAAGTGTCCGCCATGCTAGGTTTATATGGCTGGTAACTAGCTGTAGATTCGGACTATATTATAACACTACTCTTTATGGAAGTACCCACCATGCTAGGTTTATATGGCTGGTAACTAGCTGTAGATTCGGACTATATTGTAAAACTACTCTGTATGGAAGTGTCCGCAATGCTAGGTTTATATGGCTGGTAACAAACTGTAGATTCGGACTATATTATAACACTACTCTGTATGGAAGTGTCTACCATGCTAGGTTTATATGGCTGGTAACTAGCTGTAGATTCGGACTATATTAAAACACTACTCTATATGGAAGTGTGCGCAATGCTAGGTTTATATGGCTGGTAACAAACTGTAGATTCGGACTATATTATAACACTACTCTGTATGGAAGTGTCTACCATGCTAGGTTTATATGGCTGGTAACTAGCTGTAGATTCGGACTATATTATAACAGTACTCTATATATAGAAGTGTCCACCATGCTAGGTTTATATGGCTGGTAACTAGCTGTAGATTCGGTCTATATTATAACACTACTCTATATGGAAGTGTCCGCAATGCTAGGTTTATATGGCTGGTAACTAGCTGTAGATTCGGACTATATTATAACACTACTCTGTATAGAAGTGTCTACCATGCTAGGTTTATATGGCCGGTAACAAGCTGTAGATTCGGAATATATTATAACACTACTCTATATGGAAGTGTCCGCCATGCTAGGTTTATATGGCTGGTAACTAGCTGTAGATTCGGACTATATTATAACACTACTCTTTATGGAAGTACCCACCATGCTAGGTTTATATGGCTGGTAACTAGCTGTAGATTCGGACTATATTGTAAAACTACTCTGTATGGAAGTGTCCGCAATGCTAGGTTTATATGGCTGGTAACAAACTGTAGATTCGGACTATATTATAACACTACTCTGTATGGAAGTGTCTACCATGCTAGGTTTATATGGCTGGTAACTAGCTGTAGATTCGGACTATATTATAAAACTACTCTGTATGGAAGTGTCTACCATGCTAGGTTTATATGGCTGGTAACTAGCTGTAGATTCGGACTATATTATAACACTACTCTATATGGAACCGTCATAATTACGTCCGGTATCAATGATCTATTTTTTGCTGGCCTACGGCTTGTAAAATAACTATCCATTTTAATACCAATTTCTTACACACCCGTTGGTGAGAACACCATTCCTTATTTTTGATAACATATACTTTTTACACATATACGTGTGTTAACAATTTCAAGATATACGAGTGGCTGCTCCTAGGTCACCAATGCCATACATCCAATAAAAAAACTGCACGATTCAAATTGATTACACTGTCACGTATAGTTAGCCTGACAATTATTTGTCTGCGACACTTAAATGCAAAGGCTGTAAATAACGTTTAGTCTAAAACGATGTTAAAATTTGCTTAAAACCTGGTTTTTGAGGATATGTAAGAAATAGAATAATACATTCGTGTCCGTTAGATACCATTTATCTTGCAGCTCGCTTTCGCCTGTTAGACACATTTTAAAACAAGTCGTTGTAAAATAAACAGTATCTAACGGCCACTCTCCCCCCCCCCCCCCCCCCCCCCAATCCTCTCTCTCTCTGTCTGTCTGTCTGTCTGTCTCTCTCTCTCTGTCTGTCTGTCTGTCTGTCTGTCTCTCTCTCTCTCTCTCTCTCTCTCTCTCTCTCTCTCTCTCTCTCTCTCTCTCTCTCTCTCTCTCTGTGTCTGTGTGTGTGTGTGTGTGTGTGTGTGTGTGTGTATATATAAACATTGGACGGGGCGAAAGGAAGAAAAAAAAAGTTTAACCTACCTTCGAGAGGATCACAAGTGGAAAACGAACCGGGACACGGAAGAATGGGCAAGCTTGTCTCTGTTTTGTTTACTTCTATCTCACGTGCTGTATGTCGGCGAATTTAGTTTGGGTCAGGTAACATAAAGCATCTGTAATTTGAAGGACAGACGTGGTCCATACGTACCGATTTAAACATGGTAGGTACATTTAGGTCACCAGTATGATCCGACGAATCAAAGTTAAAGTTGATTTTGTTTAAAAACACCACTAGAGCATACTGATTTGTTAATCATCGTTTAATGGATGTCACACAATTAGTAATTATGGCATACAGTCTTAGAGAGGAAACCCGCTACATGTTTCCACAAGTAGCAAGGAAAAATATTTTATATGCACCATCCTACAGACAGGATAGCACATCCCACGGCCTTTGATATACTAGCCGTGGTGCACTGGCTGCCGTCAAAGAAAGTGTAGCAACAATTTTCTGGCAAACAGTTACGGTGCAGTAGTTTCAACTGAATGCGCCAAACTATGTTGGTCGTTCACAAAAGATTATCCAATACCTTTTTTTCCCCTATTAATAAATACATTTATTTTGTTGCAATATTTTCGGGCATATATTTGAAGAGAGAATGTTTACATTTCAAAGCTAAAGTTAACAGGCCTAAATAATTTTGGTTGGACGCCATTATTATGCAATTTTGAGATTGCACCTTTATTAGATTGTTTTCTTACTAGTATTTATTCTTTAGTATTTATTTCTTAGAGAAGAAAAACAAAAATACATACATAAAATGCACCCCCCTTCTCCCCCGTACGTTTTGAGTGTCTTTAAAACAAATCAAAAAATCATGTACAACAATAAATTGTTCTGAAAACGCGTCTCTGACCATCTTTATTTCAAAGAATTTGCTTTTCGTGCTGGGGTGTCTTTAAACATTCATTCATTCATTCATTCATCTATTCACATATTTCTGGGAAGCATGCCTCCGTACCACCTTCCGGGCTAGCTTCCTTTAGAATTGTGTCACTCCCTCCCCTGTGAAAAACATCCTGCATCCGCCCCTGGTATAGATTATATACGCCACGCATTGCCAAACTGTTTGAGATATTAGGATATGATCTTAGTCTATGATCTTAGGATATGTGTCTGCCTGTCGTCAGAACACTACGTTAATACGCGATCGGTAGTCTGTTACCAAAGTACAGGAATATATATATATGGGTTTTTTTTTTTAGTAACATATCAGTACATTTTGTAAAATACGACATAACCATTAGTTTGGCCAGTCACATCTTTGCAATCGATCGGCCTCGGTGGCGTCGAGGTTAGGCCATCGGTCAACAGGCTGGTAGGTACTGGGTTCGGATCTCAGTCGAGGCATGGGATTTTTAATCCTGATACCGACTCCAAACCCTGAGTGAGTGCTCTGCAAGGCTCAATGGGTAGGTGTAAACCACTTGCACCGACCAGTGATCCACAACTGGCTCAACAAAGGCCATGGTTTGTGCTATCCTGCCTGTGGGAAGCGCAAATAAAAGATCCTTTACTGCTAATCGGAAAGAGTAGCCCATGTAGTGGCGACAGCGGGTTTCCTCTCAAAATCTGTGTGGTCCTTAACCATATGTCTGACGCCATATAACCGTAAATAAAATGTGTTGAGTGCGTCGTTAAATAAAACTTTTTTTTCTTTTTTTTCTTTGCAATCGCCACATACACAAGAACATTCACTTGCATACCTCTGCAGTTTGTCTAACGCAGTCACCTGTGAGTTCATTGGTTTAGGTTCCAATTTTTAATTGCTTCAGAACATCCTCTTTTCCCATCCAAACTTGCACATAATTGTTTTAAAAACTGTCTAGTTTTTCTTGACCATTCCCTTTTTGACAAATATCAACCCATACAAAGGGAGAAGACATGGGTTGTTACAGTAATTATATACTACTCAAAAGAATTTAAGGGTCAAAAATTTATAACCAAATAAGTTTCAGAGTGTATTAGATTGATGATGTAAACTACACCAAATTTTTTATTTATTGTTCCATATTTACAAAAAAACACAAATAAACGTCACTGTATACAAGAAAGTCACATGACATGCTGTCAAAGTTGAAGGTTGTCAAACATGGATTTTACACATTAGAACATTCGTTTAATAGTGTGTGAATCCACCCCTGGCGCGAATACACTCGACACATCGTTGCCTCATGCTGTTGATCAGACGTCTGAAGAACTCTTGGGGAATGGCCTGCCACTCTGCCATAAGAAGTTGACCCAGATCATGAAGGTTGGCCGGAGGGGCATGGTTATCCCGAACTCTCCTGCCTAATTCGTCCCAGGCGTGCTCTATTGGGCCCAAGTCAGGCGAATATGCTGGCCAATCCATCCTGACGATACCTTGTTGTCTGAGAAAGTCCGTTACCACCCTGGCGCGGTGGGGTCTGGCATTGTCATCCTGCAGAACTGCCCCGCCGCCAATCTGTTGAAGGCCTGGGAGAACCAACGGCCGGATAATCTCATTCAGATAGCGGATTCCATTCAGATTGCCATCCACCACATAGAGGGGGGTCCTGTGGTGGATAGAGATGCCGCCCCACACCATGACGCTGCCACCACCGAATCGGTGACGTTGTCTAACGTTAACGTCAGCGAAGCGCTCCCCAGGACGTCTGTAGACACGAACCCGACCGTCGTTGAACTGGAGACTAAACCTGGACTCATCAGTGAACATCACTCGACCCCTCTGAACACGTTGCCACCGCAGATGAAGCGTGCACCAGTGACGTCTGGCCGTTCTGTGACGTGGTAGGAGTGGTGGTCGAACAGCCTGGCGACGGCAGCGTAGATTATTGGCTCTCAGACGATTGCGTATGGTTTGATCAGACACTCGAGTTCCAGTCGCAGTCCGCAGATTGTCACGTAATCGGCGTGCAGTGGTTGTGCGTTGACGTAGAGCCATATTGGTGATGTAGCGGTCCTCTCTATTTGTAGTGCTTCGGGGTCTTCCCGAACGTGGACGATTTCGAACAGAATTCGTTGCTTGGTACCGTTGCCACAGTCGGCAAACGACACTCTGACTGACACCAAGTCTCAGAGCAAAATTTCTTTGCGTATTGCCATCCTGAAGCCAAGCAATAGCCCTTCCTCGATCTTCGATAGTCAGTTGAAGTCGTACCATTGTCGAATTTGGAGTGTGCACCGTACACGAACGCAAGCTCCAATTATACGGAAATTCAGCATTGGGAACATGGAATACACGTGCAAAGCGTGCAAATGAAGCGCTTTGTGAAAAAGCAAGTTATGGGCACTTACCAGACCTTTCGCTTTCGTCCTAATTTACGTGCAAATGTAAGCATGTTTTCGCCATTAGAACTAGTCGACAGTGTCAATGACAGTGGATTTTAATTCATTTATGGGTTGCTTAGACCCACTTTCGTCACAATGGAACAATACCATGCGTGACATTATGGTCTAGCTAATATAATTGACATTCAGAAAATAATGTCGAAAATATCGTTTGACCCTTAAATTCTTTTGAGTAGTATACAATTTATACACACATAATGTAGTTACTACTGTATAGGCAGAATTAATTAAAATAATATATTCACAAGAGCCTGGATTTGAACAAGAATCTAGAATAAATGAAAGTATATAGTGCTATATGAAAATGAGAGCGAGAGAGAAAGAGAAAGAGAGAGAGAGAGAGAGAGAGAGAGAGAGAGAGAGAGAGAGAGAGAGAGAGAGAGAGAGAGAGAGAGAGAGAGAGAGAGAGAGAGAGAGAATAAACTTGCACATCATAATATAGTCAATAAATACGATACCTGGATGCTTTGCAAAGAAATTGTTTCTTTTCATGTTACTATCTTGAGTTGGTACCAATTACAAATTGCCTGTATATAAAATGTAGAAGATGTGAAATTTAATCACCAAACGATTGTTCCAAACCAGACAATATGCTGTCAATTTCTTCAAAATTAAATAAAGACCCTTTGTTGCTGGCCCCGTCAGTGGAGCCACTGGGCTATTTCTCGTTCCAGCCAGTGCTCCACAACTGGTGTATCAAAGGCCGTGGTATGTATTATCCTGTCTTTGGGATGGTGCTTATAATAGATTCCTCCCTGCTAATCGAAAAGAGTAACCCATGAAGTGGCGACATCGGGTTTCCTCTCTCAATATCTGTATGGTCCTTAACCATATGTGTGACGCCATAAAACCGTAAATAACATGAGTCAGGTGCGTCGTTAAATAAAACATTTCCTTCCTTCGTTTCTGGCTTTGCATGGCGGCAATGAAAGTCGGTGTCCTCACCAACGACGTGATTTCATTTCAGTAGTAATATCGTCAATTCCAAACTTTACTTACAGAAACTTAGTGCATTAACATTCGTATTCTATGCCTCCAACTTCCCACCTAATTTGAACAACAAAAACATTTACTATTACCAAAATTCATATCTCTGCAAAAAACAGAGTAAAAGTACGTTTGGGCTAGATGGTGGATGCTACTAAGAAGCCCTGTCATCCGCTTTGTTTATAGGTTGACTGCCACTCCTTCAGACAACATATCCTTCCTGAGACCAATTTCACAAAACATTGTAAACCTAGTTTTGCACGTAAACGTAAATGTATGACTAAACCACAATTCTTATTACTACTAATAGTAAAACTAATATAATTTGAAATACAAGTTTCAATTTCTTTTGTCCATAAAACGTTCCATCTTCTTTAATGATGCAAGTTTCTGCGTGAAATAGATGCCAAACACGTGTAAACGTATGGCCGATATGATGGCTAGTCACAGACGTAAATTTACGATGTTTTTCTGGCCTGTAATAAAAAATATTTTACTCTCAGAATTTCAGAATGTATACGTAGAACTGAACAATTGTTACTGAATTTTATATTGAATAGTAGTGTGTAGATTGTATTGACGGAACCGAGTCCCATGCATCTGTAAACCCTCAGTATACATAAATGTATAACTGAAACAACTGACGCAGCACACATCTCTATAAAAGGATCTCTGGTTAACCAACAAAGTAGATGCTGTCTATATGTGTTGAAATAAAACTGTCATTTTTTGGATTCTACAATATAGATGTATGTGATGACAATAGTCCTATCTTAGGCTAAATGACTTACGTATTATGTTTCTGCATACATCGGATTATCAAAATAATGTAAAATTTGAAAGTAAGTAAAAACGGACAATGCCTATTATGTATGTCCTTAAAACATTTATTCCAGAAAAAGATTTTTTTTCAAAAACAATCCAGCTGTATAAAATACCTTTAAAAACAACAACAATTAAGCAATTTTGCATCAACCAACCAACACACAGACACGCATGCACACATGAACGCACACGTGCGCGCACGGACACATCGCATGTTAATTGCGACATTTGATCTAGATCAAAGAATGACCCACTGATACCACACAGTGACTCTTTCTACAAGGGGTCTTTAATTAACACCTTTCAACAGAAACGTTAACATATATACCACGGCATTTGATATAAAACCCATAAAGCACTGCTTGAACCAGAAAAAACGATGGAGCTAACCTCTAAATGAAAGAAGTAGACGATTAAGGTGACCATTTTGATAGTAATAATTCAACGATGGTGATGACAATGATCATACATTTGAACATTTCCGAGATCTGGAGTATACGCTGAGGATATCAGTCACAATTCCCTGTAGCTCTGCCTACTAGGTTGTTTCTTTTAATGGTATGGTTTCAGGTTCTGGCAATGCTCCATCACTTTGCTTTCGTGTCGCTTTTTCCATTGGACGCATTCCTGGGAGGATTCTTTTATTTTCCTCTTCTACTCCATCTTCTGATTCTGTTGTAAAACATCCGAAGACGTCATATCTGTCAGGGATCCACTTCCTTTTAAATATATATTTTAACAGTATAGACACTAGAACCGTTGACAGAAAACTACACGCCATGATGAACGTTCTAAAGGGAAATAACTGGCCCTCGTTTTCGTCGTAAAACGGAAACTTTATAAACGTCGGCAAACCAATCAGAGGCTCTCCGCTGAAGACACGAAGCACGAAAGCCAGCGCGAATCCGAAGATCCCCCCGTAAGTGTTCGTAATTTTCACGAAAAGCACACAGGTGAATTGTGGGAAGAGTATGACGTACATGAGGTCAGAACACAGAACGTACAAGCCGTAGACGCTTTTCACCGTCACTGCAATAACCGTGCTCAGTGTTCCGGCCACAATGGTTGAAATACGCAGAATCCATATCAACTCTCTGTCGCTAGCCTAAAACATGAAAATAAAAAAATAAAAAATAATAATTTAAATTAACAAAAATTAAACCCCAACGCTAAAGACGACGCCACACGATACCAGTACATTGTACAAGAATATCCGATTGCATAGCAACAGATGATTCGGATGAAATCTTAATATATATTTTTTTTTCACAATCCGCTATTCTCGTGGCTAATCTAATATGAGGCACTTGACTATAACATTTGACTATAACATAAAACTAAAGTTTGGTTATCTCGTACTTTGTAGCATACTATGCGGTAGTGTGTTGATGCTCAGTGATGTGTGTTGGGACGTAGAATCGATCTGCCTCAATGGAAACGGGTTCTTTTCCCATATTCACCAGTATCTCACGACTGGTACATCAAAAGGACATGGTATGGAAAGTGCATATATAAAATCCCTTGAAGCTTTTCAGGTAGAAGTAGCCTAGAGGATGGCAGTGGGTTTCCTCGCCTTTTTTTCTTCTTTTTTTCTGAACAACGTGTGCTTGGACAGCATGCTTGGACATTACTTTGATATAAGCGTAAAAAATACTCTTTTTATAACTGTTTGTTTTTCATTGTGATTTATATGCATTCAAATCGCAAATGCAAATATATTTTCAAACGTTATTTCTATAATCTAAAACTGATAATTGATTAACATGTTTTTGGTTTAAATTTTTTAATTTTTTGAAAATTATTCCTTGCCATTCTCTAAAAAAGCCCCACACGTTTAACAAATACTCCATCAACCCATGGCTAATTCAACAATGTTTTAAAAAACGATGGTATTATACACGATTTAAAATTTTAAAATAAATCAAACCTTTTGTCTGAAAACGTTTCTGTACACATTATTGGTGAACACCGAAGCGGTTGCTAGGATGCTAGAGTCAGCAGACGACATGACCGCGGCGGAGACGGCGCCAAGGCCGATGATGGAGACGGCGGGGGGACAGAGGTACTGTAGCGTTAACGGCAGCACAAAACCCATCTGATCCTTGGGAATGTAGCCAGGCCCTTCGTAAGATGTCTGGTTCCAGTCTGTAAGTATAAGAATGTACATGTATCCATTCATCTTCAGTCCATCTGTCCATCCATTCATTCATTTATCCGTCCATCCATCTGTCCGTCTGTCCATATGCAAGCATACGTCCGTCCATCCACCCACCCACCCATCCATCGATCCATCATTCCATCCAACTGCCCGTCCGTCCGTCTGTCCATCCATCCCACAATTACCCACCTACCACTTACCTAAACATCCATTAAATACTCACCCCTTACCACTCACCCACATACTCACCCAATTAAACACTCGGCTTGCCGACCACACGTGCATCACCCATCCAATAATTATACACCACTCACCAACATACCCATTCATCCATCCATCGAACGATCGAGCAATCCATACGTAAGCACACTAAGCACACACCAATAGAAGTATACAAACATAAAACGTAAAGTACTAGTTTGCTTTATTTAACGACACCCCATCGGGCTATTTCTCGTCCCAGCCAGAGCACCACGACTGACATATCAAAGGCCGTGGTATGTGTTATCCTGTCTGTGGGATGGTGCATATAAAAGATCCCTTGCTACTAATGAAAAAATGTAGAGGGTTTCTTCTTTAAGACTGTCAAAATTACCAAATTATTGACACCAAACAGCCGATGATTAACAAATCAATGTGCTCTAGTGGTGTCGTTAAATAAAAAAGGTTTTTTTTTTTTCTTTTCTTTTTTTTAATTTACCGACACCACAAGAGCACCTTGTTGGTTATTAAATGTCAAACATTTAGTAATTGTGACATGTAGTAATCAGATGAAACCCATTTAGTAATTGTGACATGTAGTAATCAGATGAAACCCATTTAGTAATTGTGACATATAGTAATCAGATGAAACCCATTTAGTAATTGTGACATGTAGTAATCAGATGAAACCCATTTAGTAATTGTGACATGTAGTAATCAGATGAAACCCATTTAGTAATTGTGACATGTAGTAATCAGATGAAACCCATGTTTCCATTAGCAACAAGATATATTTTATATGCACTTCCTCAGAGGGAAATCACATATCGTGGCGTTTGATATACCAGTCGGTGGACGCTCACTCGGTCTTGGTTGGGGGGGGGGGGGGGGGGGGCAAGGCGTAGCCCAGTGGTACAGCGCTCGCTCGATGCGCGGTCGGTGTGGGATCGATCCCAGTCAGTGGGCCCTATTTGACAAGTGGTACATAATTGGAGGATGGTCAATTAGATATTACATAGATGCATGCAATACATTACTCATCGAGGGGATCGATCCTACGATCCACCGAACCTCAGCAAACGTTATAACAAGTGAGCTACATCTACTATCATAAAGCTAGCAGTATACCAAATAGCATCTCACGGGGTCAAAGTTCGAAGTTCACCTAACTTTCAAATAAGAAGATCGCGTCTGCCATTGGTGAGATATATGAAACTTGTCATAACACGGTGTTCATCTGGCACCCTTTAACATATATGACCTAATTATTAACTAAGTAAAAGCATTTCATGTTCAATCGCAACAAACAAAAACAAAAGACCATCCTATTCCAGGCTCATAGGAACGGTATCTGGAGTGTGTGTGTGTGGGGGCGGGGGGGGGGGGGGAGGGGAGGAGGGCACAATGTCAAGTGGATAGGCCAGTTTCTAGGTGTTTTAGAGGGGTGGGGGGACACAAGCCATATTCTTATCTTTATTTGTGAAAAAAAAAAAAACCCTGTATTGTGGGAAAAAACCCGTACATTTTTGTGTGTGTGTTGGGGTGGGGGGAGAGATACAGGTCTCTTGGTCCCCCAGTTACCACGGGGCTGAATTAATTATACTTACAAATTAAAAAATATTGCTGATAGTATGACTTTAAAGACTGAGTCTAACATCTGTTGACCCATCTGGCTAGTAAATTCCTGTAATTTATTTTAAACTAGTCTTTAGGAGGGACCGGCCTCGGTGGCGTCGTGGCAGACCATCGGTCTACAGGCTGGTAGGTACTGGGTTCGGATCCCAGTCGAGGCATGGGATTTTTAATCCAGATACCGACTCCAAACCCTGAGCGAGTGCTCCGCAAGGCTCAATGGGTAGATGTAAACCACTTGCACCGACCAGTGATCCATAACTGGTTCAACAAAGGCAATGGTTTGTGCTATCCTGCCTGTGGGAAGCGCAAATAAAAGATCCCTTGCTGCTAATCGGAAGAGTAGCCCATGTAGTGGCGACAGCGGGTTTCCTCTCAAAATCTGTGTGGTCCTTAACCATATGTCTGACGCCATATAACCGTAAATAAAATGTGTTGAGTGCGTCGTTAAATAAAACACTTCTTTCTTTCTTTCGTTCTAGTCTTTAGGAACCAGCTACCATTGTGCTTGAAACATGTGTGGGGCCCCTACTAAAATTCGGATAACAGTTTGTGTGTGGAACTAGGGTAGTCCAACATGTCTGAAACTAGAATTGTAATCCCCACTTTAGTTTTTTGATTCACTTTAAAGGCAGTTTTAGCCACATGTGTTACTAATGACGACTCTAGAATTTGGTGTTCACCATACAGTCTTCGCCAGGAAAGGCGGGTGATCGCTCGCACTCTCGTCTACACTCGCCTTTAATTGAAACTTCAAGTGATTGCTCGCCTAACACCATTTCAGGTGTGTGAATTTCTGCCTCGATAAAAGAACCTTACGTACCAGCAGCCGATGCTGCAAGTCCCATAATGGACGGCGGAATGGCGAAGACCAAGCAGAAGACGGCAGCCACCATTGATGAGATTTTAGCCCTGAACGGAGTCTTGCAGGCCAAGATTCGTTGATAATATACCTTTGTGTAAAATAGAGAAAGGAAATGAAATCAAAGTTTCTTCAATTAAATATCAACAGATATTATTTCTAAGTAAGCCAGGCGCGCCTGTGCAGCGGTGTTTGGGTTTTTTGTTGTTGTTTTTTGTTAATGTTTTTGGGGTTTTTTTGGGGGGTGGGGTTGGGGGGTGGGGGGTTGGGGGGTGGGTGGGGGGTGGTGGTCTTTCTTTTAAAATATATTTTACGGGAAGCATACTCGACTCCCTAAAAACGTCATTTGCCAGAGGTTAGACCCACCCACCTGCACAAAGCCCTGCAAACGCGCCTTTAAGCTGCTGTCTGTATGAATAAATAACTGGTGGGGAACGGGTCCGTCTTTTTAACCCACTCCCCGTGTGTTGGGAATCGGTTAGTATTTCACAATCGATCATCGGTAATAATCGATTTACACCAATCGATCACCATTCGATTATACGCTGTATTAGAATCATAGGAACATAAGACGGATATTAATTATTATTACCATACTCCCAATTTCGTTTGTTTTGTTTTGTTCAACGACACCACTAGAGCACATTGAATTTATTAATCATCGGCTATTAGATGTCAAACATTTGGTAATTTTGACATATAGTCTTAGAGGGGAAACCTGTTATATTTTTACCATTAATAGGATGGCACACACCACAGCCTTTGATATATCAGTCGTGCTGCACTGGCTTGAACGAGAAATAGCCCAATGGGGCCCACCGACGGGAATCGAGCGTAGACCGACCGCGCATCGAGTGAGCGCTTTACCGCTGTGCTACGTCCCGCCCCCTATTTTCGTGTTCACGTGGACAAACCCAAGATTTTGCTAATTTTATCTTTAATACATATTCGGTATTTATTTTCTTGATGCACATATGAAAACAAAGCCAAATCCCAGCATCTTTACATCAAGTCATGGTTAGGCCATCGGTCTACAGGCTGGTAGGTACTGGGTTCGGATCCCAGTCGAGGCATGGGATTTTTAATCCAGATACCGACTCCAAACCCTGAGTGAGTGCTCCGCAAGGCTCAATGGGTAGGTGTAAACCACTTGCACCGACCAGTGATCCATAACTGGTTCAACACAGGCCATGGTTTGTACTGTCCTGCCTGTGGGAAGCGCAAATAAAAGATCCCTTGCTGCTAATCGGAAAGAGTAGCCCATGTAGTGGCGACATCGGGTTTCCTCTTAAAATCTGTGTTGTCCATAACCATATGTCTGACGCCATATAACCGTAAATAAAATATGTTGAATGCGTCGTTAAAAAAACAAGAAAAGAAGAAAAGAAAAGTTTACATCAATTGTATCATATACCGGTAAATTGTAGCGACAATTACACTTAGCCTTCTCAGCGTCAATCGATTATAAACCTATAGCGCAACAGATCAATTTTCGATTATAAGCCATAATTGGAACATCAATACACTCATGCACCCCCCCCCCCCCAAACCCCCCCCCAAAAAAAAACTAAAATCCCAAACCAAATAATCCACTCATCCATTTATCTATTTATCCACCCATCCAAAACCCATCCACCCACCCATCCATCCACCCACCCACCTATCCATCCACCCATCCATACATCCATCCCTCCTATGATACAAAAATAGCATACCTGCCATGGTATACCACCCATCATGAGAAGGCCGTATATATCGATAAAGACACCGATCTGTTTTGTTTCCAGATGTCCGACCCACGTATCTTCTATACGACTTAGATCTACTGCCGGGTGCTCCAGGGCAAACGGAAATGCTAGAAACTGGAAATATTAATAATATTAATACAAAATTACACAGTTATAATAGAGCCTATACACGATAAATCTGCCAAACGTCACCGAAAGTAAGGGGAGGTGGTACATTGAAAAACAAAATCGACTTTTGATAACATGAGCTATCTCAAAATATAGATTTACCTTTCATAATTGTGAAACAACAAAATGTTTTCCATATTTTATATGCCAACCTCCAGTCCCCACTCCTCCATACATAACCCGTGAAGTTGCACAGGTATCCCCGTACTCTGTGATGGATATTTTGCTTGGAGTGTGTGCGTGCGTGCGTGCGTGCGTGTGTGTGGTTGTTTTGTTTTGTTTTTGTTTTGTTTCTTTGTTTTTTGGGTTGAGTCTTTTGTGTTTTTTTGTGTGTGTTTTTTGTGGGATTTTATGTGGGGTTTTGTGGTGGGGTTTAGGGTTGGGGGTTTTTGGTGGGTTTTTTGTGATTGGGGGGGCGGGGTTTTTTTTTTTTTTTTTTTTTTTAGGGATGCACTCGTCATCTGCATTGATTCCAGTGCCCTCTCATTTGCCTTGGTACCCTAAAAGCAAAAGCTTTCCTTCACAGTTTTAATAATATATATATATATCTGAGGCAAGTTGTATGACTTCGACCCTTTGGGATTTTTTGTCTGATTTTTTTGCTTCATAATCGTAATTGAAATATATATCAAATAAGGATATGTAATGTTAGAATTTGTGTAGATTTGGGTTCTGTATCATGTATATACCATATGGGAGTGTGCATATAAAAATATCCTTTGATACTATTAATTGGAAAATGTAGTGGGTTTCCTCTGAATTATGTCTGTGTCTGAATTATCGAATGTTTTGACATCTAAAAGCCGATCATTCATTAATCAGTGTGCTCTTGTTGTGTCGTTAAAAACCCCTCAACTTTAACAAGCATTGTAAGAGTACTACTTAAGCATTAATGTCCCCTGCCAGGCCCAGGAACTTTTCTTATCACCTAAGTTCAAGAACCACACAAAATGGGTATATATATATATATATATATATATATATATATATATATATATATATATCGCCTTGAAATTAAAACTTGATCTGTAACAGATTATGATAAAGCCATACACAAAATGTTAACTCAATAATTTGAGGCATTGCCAAAAACAAGTCCGGAAAACTAATTTTCAAATGTCCCGAGTTCAAGAGTCAAAACCATAGGCATTTTTGTAGGGGGCAGGCTGGTTTTTGAGCGAATTAAACGAAAATGCCCGAATTTGGATAACAAAATGTTTTCATATTAATCTATCAATCAATCAACCATTCGACTCGTGCCTACATCCATTGAAGGTTCAGGCACGACTGTCATGGGCACATTGTCCGAGATTCCCCGGTGGATGTGTCCAAGACACGGGGGTTGGTGGGGTAATAAGGCTATGTTATTTACAATTTGAATTAGAAGTGAAAGAAGAAGAAGAAGAAGAAGAAGAAACACAGTTAGTTTTAATGTATAATAATAACTAAATTTACAATTAGAATTTAAAAATAAAGTTGTTTACGTTAGACCTAAATAGGAAATGAATTAGTCGCAAATAGAGCTGGTTGCCAAAACCAAATTTTTTTTCTCCTCCATTCCAGTCCTTAATCCCTAAATTGCAATTTTGGCAGCAGTTGCCAGGGAAGGACAGTTATAACTTCCAATTAACAGGTTTCATATTAGCATAACTACCCAAACATCCATATAGGTTTATAAAGGAATCACTAAGCATTTTTATATGGATTGCAACTAATTTTGAGGGTAGAATGATGAAAATACAGTGTAAAAAGGTCTCAGGTTAGAACAAATTGTCAGAATATCTCTATCGTTTTTGCCCGAATTTGAGGATTTGCTCCAGCACTGGGAGGGGGGGGGGGGGGGCAGCTGTCTCCAGCCACCCCATCCCCACCCTCGCCCCCTGTCTCGAACACATGTGGCCATAACTCCGTCAAAAATGGGTAAAGCAATACATGTCCCCTACCGGGCCCAACAACTTTTTCTTATGACCTAAGTTCAAAAGCCATAAAAATAGGTATATCGCTTGACATTAAAACTTGATTTGTAACAGAACATAATAAAGCTGTACACAAAATTTTAACTCAATATCTCAAGGGATTGTGGAAAAAACCCACATCCGAAAAACTATATGAAGACAGAAGGACAGACAGACGGACGAACAGACAGGCAGACGGACAGGTAGGGGAGTAGTAATAGTTCTTACACACCCGTTTGTGAGAACATCATGCGTTATTTTTTATAACACATGGTTGTTTACACATGTACGTGTGTTAACAATGTCAAGACATACGACTGGCTGCTCCTAGGTGATGACCAGGTCACCACTGCTATACATCCAATGAAAACCTATATGATAGAAATCGATTACATTGTGACGTATAGTTAACCTGACAATCATGGGTCTGTTAGCTACAAGTGCAACGACTGTAAATAACATTTCGTCAAAAAACCTGTTTGTTTGAGGATATGTAAGAAATAGAATAATACATTTGTGTCCGTTAGATGCCATTTATCTCACAACTCATTGTTTAAAAACGTATCAAACTCGCTTTCGCTCGTTAGATACATTTTAAAGGCATATTGTCACAGACCACATTGTCACAGACCACTGACCTATTTAATGGTCTAACAAAGTATTACCTGAACAAAAATAATTTGATTTGTCCCTAAATGTACTTTATTCAACCATCTTTATAACCACCATACTCCATTTATTAATGATATTTTGCAAAAAATAATTGAATTATGGCAATGATCCATAATTCAAAAACTAAAATTGCCGAGAGGGTTGACATGGATTTCACTCCATCATGGTTCATTTAAGGTGATGCGATAGCTAGATTTGGTTTCCAACAATTAATGTAATTTTTATTTATTATTCATTTTTAGAGAAATAAGGTTCTTAAATCCGTGACAGTATGCCTTTAAAACAACTCGTTCTGAGATAAATGGTATCTAACGACCACTCATGAATTATTCTCTATTTACCAAGCCGAGAGCGATGCACAGCAACTGTACGACGTCGGTGTAGGCGACGGACCACAGACCCCCGAGGACCGTGTAGGAGATGGCCACGCACGCGGAGACGATCACGGACATGGTCTGGTCCCAGTCGACGATGATGGCGATCGTCGAGCCTGTACGACGATCACACGAGTATAATAGGATTATAATAGTAACTGCCAAGCACATAAATTGTATGGATGATAACGACAGATGGAATCGGTAGGTCAAAAAATATCTATGCTTTTGTTTGTTGTTTTTTTCCAACACCAGCCTCGGTGGTGTCGTGGTTAAGCCATCGGACATAAGGCTGGTAGGTACAGGGTTCGCAGCCCGGTATCAGCTCCCATCCAGAGCGAGTTTTAACAACTCAATGGGTAGGTGTACAGCCACTATACCTTCTTCTCTCACTATCCACTAACAATTAACTACTAACCCACTGTCCTGGACAGACAACACAAATAGCTGAGGTGTGTGCCCAGGACAGCGTGCTTGAACCTTAATTGGATATAAGCACGAAAATAATTGAAATGAAGGAAATTGTTGGATTTTGGGGGGGGGGGTTAATTATTAATATTTTTTATTTTATTATTATTATTTTTTTTTTTTAAACATGTAACCGTTTTTAGATATATAAAAAAGTAAATTATTTTATACTGTCATTTTTTATTTAAACTGCCTTTGACAC
This sequence comes from Gigantopelta aegis, assembly GCF_016097555.1. Lineage (NCBI taxonomy): Eukaryota > Metazoa > Mollusca > Gastropoda > Neomphalida > Peltospiridae > Gigantopelta > Gigantopelta aegis. The sequence goes on from NC_054706.1 coordinate 28,796,657, forward strand.
ATCATTATAATTTCATAAGCATCGGGGAACAACTCTTAATGAACGTTGTAAAATATTCGAAGAGTTGCTTCCCTTGTGTTAATTGCAATTCTTTTCTTCAATCTGGTGTCAGCAAAGATAAGAATTATATCAACAGGAAGAAGATGAAGAACATGCAATAACAACAACAACAACATATAAATATACAGTATTCTCTCTCTCTCTCTCTCTCTCTCTCTCTCTCTCTCTCTCTCTCTCTCTCTCTCTCTCTCTCTCTCTCTCTCTCTCTCTCTCTCTCTCTCTCTCTCTCTCTCTCTCCCTTTTTCCATCCCTTCGAATAACATATTGCTAAGGAAAGAACAAATTTGAGGAAATCTTCTTTATACTGGTTACAACGGCGTCGTATCGACAACTTTATGTACCATTAATACTGAATTATATTAACTGTATATAGAATGAATTCAAGTTAAATGCTATATTCCTGTACCTAGAGCTGACAAGACGGCTGCAGTCCAAAACAGATCACCAAGGAATTGTGAGATGCACAAAATGGCGCCAACTCGTAAGCCATATTTTTCCTGGAATGGATCAAACATGGTGACGTAACCAGCACGTCGCATTTTTGGACCATAAACCATGCCACCTAAAAGAAAAGAAAAGAAAAAAAGAGTAAAGTTTGTTTTATTTAACGACGCCACTAGAGCACATTGATTTTTTTTATCTTATCATCGGCTATTGGACGTCAAACAGATGGTCATTCTGACACTGTTTTTTTTAGAGGAAACCCGCTGTCGCCACATAGGCTACTCTTTTATGACAGGCAGCAAGGGATCTTTTATTTGCGCTTCCCACAGGCAGGATAGCACAAACCATGGCCTTTGTTGAACCAGTTATGGATCACTGGTCGGTGCAAGTTGTTTACACCTACCCATTTGAGCCTTGCGGAGCACTCACTTGGGGTTTGGAGTCGGTATCTGGATTAAAAATCCCATGCCTCGACTGGGATCCGAATCCAGTACCTACCAGCCTGTAGACCGATGAAAAGAAAAAAGTCTTCTGTTAGAAAGGTTGTTCTATCATGATCCAGGAGATTGTGTTCATGTGCAAGGGATGGACTAGACTGTGGCGAGTGAAGTTTTTAGGGGGCCATCCTACCCCGGTAAAAAAACAAACATTGAAAATACCCCGAAAAAACCCAAACATTGAAAAAAGAGCAGTGACGTTTTGATCCCAACCCCACCCTGCACTCGCACCTGACATCATTGTCATCATCATACTAATCTTTCATCATCGTCGTTGTCTTCCACATCAGCAGCAGTACTAGCAACAAGAAAATCATCAACATCATCATCGTGGTTATTTGAAGAGAAATCAAGTAGTAGTAGTAGTAGTAGTAGTAGTAGTAGTAGTAGTAGTAGCATGATGACCATCATCAGCAGCCGCAGCAGCAGCAATAGTAGCAACATAAGTAGTAGTAGAAGTCGCAGCAGCAGCAGTAACATCAGTAGTAGTAGCAACAGACGTAGTAGTAGAAGTCGCAGCAGCAGCAGTAACATCAGTAGTAGTAGCATCAGACGTAGTAGTAGAAGTAGCAGCAGCAGCAGTAACAGCAGTACTAGTAGCAACAGTAGTAGTAGTAGAAGTAGCAGCAGCAGTAGCAGCAGCAGCAGCAGTAACAGCAATGGCAGTAGCAACAGCAATAGCAGCAATAGCAGTAGCAACAGAAGTAGAAGCAGCAGCAGCAGCAGCAGCAGCAGCAATATTAGTACTAGTAGCAGTTACAGTAGTAGTGGCTGAAGACGACCACTACTAGTAGTACTATTATTACTAGTATTACATACCGATAAACAACGCAACACAGTATCCAATAGGAGCCTGCGTCCAAAGAAATCCCTGGGACGCCATTATTTCTGCTGTACCATTTATGAACGCTCCTCCCACCATCGTTGCTGAAATATAATGTAAAACAATTTATAAAGATTAGTTTTTTCGAATGCAATTAAAGTAGCATTACCAGTGGGGTTTTTTTTTTTTTTTTAGTTACTAATGTAAATAAACCGAGCTATAAATGTAATTTGATTAACAAAACGATGCTAATATTTTAATATTATATACAAATAGCCTTGTTGCTGTTGTGGGTTGGTTTAGAATTAACATTTCATGCATTTTCGTCGCTTATTGTTTGTGCGAGTCCAAGCAAGACTGTTTCATATGATAATAATTATTTTCATATAATATATTGATAATTAAAGATTCTCGTCAGTCCCTGATTATATAATTATTATAATCTGCCCCAGTTCGTTACCAAAGTGCACTATTTCTCGTTCCAGCCAGTGCATCACGATTGGTATATCAAAGGCCGTGATATGTGCTATCTTGTCTATGGGATGTGCATATGAAAGGCCCTTTGCTACTAAAGGAAAAATGTAGCGGGTTTCCTCTCTAAGTCTATATGTTAAAATTACCAAATGTTTGACATCCAATAGCCGATGATTAATAAATCAATGTGCTCTAGTGGTGTCGTTAAACAAATTAAACTTTAACTTTACCAAGGTGCAATGTGACGGAGTAGCAGATATTTGCACGATAAAGGCGAATTTGAGATGTTAGCAAGCTAAGGATCCTACTCACTGGCTTCTAGGGGGTCTAAGTTTAAAAACTTTAATCATAGGCTATTGGGTGTCAAACAGTTGGTAAGTCTGACATTAGTAGCAAGAGTTCTTTTATATGCACCGTCAAACAGACAAGACAGCACATACCACGGTATTTGATTTACCAGTCATGGCGCACTGGCTGGAACGAAAAATAGCCCAATGGGGCCACTGACAGGGATCGATCCTAGACCGACCGGGGCAGGACGTAGCCCAGTGGTAAAGCGCTCGCTCGATGCGCGGTCAGTCTAGGATCGATCTCCGTCGGTGGGCCCAATGGGCTATTTCTCGTTCCAGCCAGTACACCACGACTGGAATATCAAAGGCTGTGGGATGGTGCATATAAAAGAACCCTTGCTGCTAATCGAAAAGTGTAGCCCATGAAGTGGCGACAGCGGGTTTCCTCTCTCAGGATCTGTGCGTTCTTAAACCATATGTCTGACGCCATATAACCGTAAATAAAATGTGTTGAGTGCGTCGTTAAACAAAACATTTCTTTCTTTCCTAGACCGACCGCGCATCAGGCGAGCGCTTTACCACTGGCGTACGTCCTGCCCCTGAGAGCATCACGTACGTTTGAAGTATCGATACAGGGGTATAGGGGCACAGGCACATCTGAAGAAGTATCAATATGGAATAGGACCTTTGGCGTGTGGGGTTGTTAGGAACTATGCAAAGTTATTTTTGTTTTGTTCAAGGACATCACTGCAGCACGTTACTTAATCATCCGCTATTGGGTGTCAAACATTGATAAATAATTGTGAACACTTAGTTTACTGAGAAAACCCGTTACATGTTTCCATTGACAGCAAGAGAGGAGTCATACATGTGTCCATTATCGATATGGAACTGGACCCTTGGCGTGCGGGGATGGACGTCAAACGTTTGATGGATATTTTATATATGAACACTCCCATATAATAAATACATGATACAGAACCCAAATTCACACAAATTCGAAAGATACATATCCTTATTTGATATATATTTCAATTATGATTATGAAGCAAAAAATGTGAGAGAAAAATAAAACGCCCCAAAGGGTTGAAGTCATACTAGTTGCCACAGATATATTATGAAAAATATGAAGGAAAGCTTTTGCGTTTAGGGTACCAAGGCAAATGAGAGGGCACTGTCGTCAAGGCAGATGAGGAGTATATACCCCCCCCCCCCAACCCACCTCCCCCAAAAAAAACCCAACCTAACAAACAACCCTCCCCCCACAAAAACACCAAAACCACCACAAAAAACAAACCAAAACAAAACAACCACACACACACACACACACACACAGACAGACACACACACACACACACACACTCAGACACACAGACACACACACATACATACACATATACAGACACACACACACACATATACACACACAGGCACACACACAGACACACACACACACACACAGGCATACACACAGACAGACACACACACAGGCAGACAGACACATACACACGCAGACACACACACAGACATACACACACACACAGAGAGATACACACAGACACACACAGACGACACACACACACAGACACACACACACAGGCAGACAGACACAGACACACACACACACACACAAATGACACACACAGACACACACACACACACACATACACACACACACAGACATACACACACAGAGACACACACACACACACACAGCCAAACACACACAGACACACACAAAGACAGACGCAGACAGACAGACAAACAGACAGACAGACAAACATGTATGGAGAATCAATATAGACTATAAACTAGAACCAAAGACGTGTAATGTATGTAGGTACTACCTGTAAGCGTGAAGAAGGAGACGATCAAACCCAAATTTCGGTCTGCCAAAAATATTCCTTCTACCTGGCTTGACCTGGCTGTCTTCCTTCCAGCACATATTCCTATCACCAAGACGACGAGGTAGAAGCCAATCACAGAGATGATGCCAGGAATGTTAACACTCATCTGAAAAGTTTCAAATTTTTACTTCATTTATTGCCATACGTAATGTGTCCCTTCATCAACTCGATATAAAATAGACACAAGTAAAAATAAAAATAAACATTAACAGATTATATTTGATTATATAATGACGCAACGTTTTCAGCGATAAAAAAAAATGATATTAATATGAATCGTATCTTTAAATAATGAAACGTCTATGTAATACACCCAACCATATTCAGCGTATGTCCCTGAAGGATACCCTAATAATACAAATAACGGCCACTCATTTAAAATTATATAATGTATAAAATATTTGTCAAACATTTATTACATTAATATTGTTAAATATTTAAGAAAACAAAAATCTAGTTCCTATGTTTGTATATGAAAAAAAATCCCAATTAAATAATACATCAAACGTGTATCCTCCAATATCGTGTCATTTCCGTAATTGTGTTATAAAACAGACATACAGAACAATAGTCTCCCTTGTCAACATTGCTAATGATGTCATTACAAAGTTCGCGCCCTCTAAATTTGGGAAGTAAAACGTGGCTTGTCGATAGACGAAATTTGAAGTTAATCCGACATGTAAGTATGATTATTTTCTTGCGTATTTTAATTTACTGTCATTGCCGTATAACCCATAAATATACAAAGACATTAGCTGTGTAATTGTCATTTCCGAAATAATCTTTTCCGTAATAGCATTTGCGTTACAGAAATGACTGATGATAATACTTTGCCGGTTCAACATCACTGCCGCCTGCCGCCATCTATTTTTAGAAACGGGGTCACAGCAGTGCACGTTGTGGTGCAATATCCTATTGTTCTATAAATAAAGTGCGCGCGTCACCCATACTGACTAGGTCAGAACACTCTATAGTAAATACACGATACCCTTTTAAATCGGATGACAGGTGCTTGCACCTGCGTATTGTATTAATATTGTTTGTCAATGACTTCTTGAATAATTAGTACAAGTGTTATTTCAGTGCATGGTGTGGTGCAGTGTCCAATTATTCTATAAATAAAGTACGCAACACCCCGACTGCATGGCTGGGTCTATTCGGGTCACGCTGTAGTAAATACACGCTACGGCCGAACCGAGTCACGAGTGCTCATACCCTGCTTATTGTATTGACATTGACAATGGCTTCACAGATTTGCTGATTGGCTAATCTCAGGGACGGTGCTCTCATTGGCTAATTGATCACGTGACGTCCCAGCGTATTGCTGTGTGTTGTACAATCGCGGGAATGTCCCATCGCGCTATAAATAGATCACGCGTCACCCCTCAGTCGGATAGGTCTAATAAGGTCACCGTTATAAATCGTAGCGTGTGCTACTACTAGTATTTTACATAATCTACAAGTCGGAAATTAGTTTAAGCACTAGTTTAATGAACAGTGGTCAGCATTTTTTTCGGGACTAAATAAACTGTATTATATTGTGAAAAAGAAAGGTAAATTTGACATTAGCCTCCACCATATCTCCACCATATCAAGCAGTGGCTAGCTTCCCAAGACGCTTACTCGCTTCAGCGATCGTTGCGCTACAAATTCAAAAGAAACAGGCTCGTGGCGAGTGGATTGAATTCCCGATGGAATGTTGACTTAGTTGAGTGTCTAATATGCCCTCCTTGTTGTTGTTCAGTGTAATATATGTTATGAGTATACTCCAACATGTCACCCCTCTGATTAAACGTATTTGTTTCAATCATGATAAACATAATATTCATGATTATATAGAAAAAGAGCTTGTCCAACTCGTTATCAGTTAGTTTAAGTGTCTTTAGGCCATTTTATCATAAGCGTACGTTTTTACACTTCCTTTGATGCACGTGTACAGATGATAGTATCTTGTTGAACTGCTACTGTTAAACATTCCTGACTGTGTAAACAAAATTTAAGGGACTGACTAAGAATGCTAAACCTGATATATACTGAATTTACCTAGTGATAACTTTTTATTGTAATATATTGATATTATATATACAGACACAATAATAACCAAAGACAAAAATGTTTATAGAATATATTTTATTATCCCTGTTAATCACGAATGTACAACAGGTTGGGGAAACACATTCTGTATCCACCTTACTATCCAGAAGGAGCTTTAATGCAAATATGACACTGATACATCTTTTAAATAGGTGTTGACACCATGACCTGTCTCGTTATACCAACGTACGGACAATAAATTAACATGACAAAAAAAAATAAGACAATCCTTTTACAGCTTCTGTAGCAGCAGCACCAAAACCAAACCGATTGGTGGTGGTGGTGGTGTTGGTGGTGATGGTGTTGGTGGAGGTTTTGGTGGTGTTGGTGGTGGTGGTGATGGTGTTGGTGGTGGTGATGGTGTTGGTGGTGGTGGTGTTTGTGGTGATGGTGTTGGTGGAGGTGGTGGTGGTGGTGGTGGTGGTGGTATTGCTGCTGCTGCTGCTGCTGCTGCTGCTGCTGAAAAGCAGCATGCAATACGAGACACCACCACCACCACCACCACCACCTCCATATACGGACAAACACCAATCACCAGCCAACACAGCACCACCACCACCAACACCATCCACCACCCATCACCACCACCACCACCACCACCATCAACACCATCACCACCACCACCACCACCACCACCAACACCAACACCACCACCACCAACACCACCAACACCACCACCACCACCACCACCACCACCAATCGGTGGCGGTTTTGGTAGTACATAATAGAGTACTGATAAACTACAGAAGCAGTATGTATTTATTTTTACCAGGATTATTTAGAAGTTAATATCATAAACATATATATATTTTTTAAATAAAGGAGGTGGTATTGTTAATTTATTGTCACTTTGTACCAGACGTTGGTAGGGACAACATCACCATGGTTAAAATACAGAATAAAACACCACAAGATATATTTGACCCAGACATTCTTATTCAGTTGAACGGAGCCAATGGTAAAATAATGCATGAACAACTGAATAAAAGTACGTTGAAAAGGAAGAGGGAAAGAAGCAAGTATGACTCGAAGTTAAAGAGGAAATTGAAATCATCCATGAGAGGCACTAGAAGCGTTCCGAGTGTGACATTTCCAAAACTAAAAGTGACGTCACCTGCCCAAGCTGTGGTTGAACGTGCTATCGCTGAACAGAGAAGAATACAGAAAATGAATGAAAATGCAGGAATTCAGTATATTACCACGTCAAAAATTGTACATTTTTAATAAACATGTGAACCCGTCAAAGCTCCTTCTGGATAGTAAGGTGGATACAGAATGTGTTTCCCCAACCTGTTGTACATTCGTGATTAACAGGGATAATAAAATATATTCTATAAACATTTTTGTCTTTGGTTATTTATTGTGTCTGTATATATAATATCAATATATTACAATAAAAAAGTTATCACTAGGTAAATTCAGTATTTATCAGGTTTAGCATTCTTAGTCAGTCCCTTACATTTTGTTTACACAGTCAGGAATGTTTAACAGTAGCAGTTCAACAAGATACTATCATCTGTACACGTGCATCAAAGGAAGTGTAAAAACGTACGCTTATGATAAAATGGCCTAAAGACACTTAAACTAACTGATAACGAGTTGGACAAGCTCTTTTTCTATATAATCATGAATATTATGTTTATCATGATTGAAACAAATACGTTTAATCAGAGGGGTGACATGTTGGAGTATACTCATAACATATATTACACTGAACAACAACAAGGAGGGCATATTAGACACTCAACTAAGTCAACATTCCATCGGGAATTCAATCCACTCGCCACGAGCCTGTTTCTTTTGAATTTGTAGCGCAACGATCGCTGAAGCGAGTAAGCGTCTTGGGAAGCTAGCCACTGCTTGATATGGTGGAGATATGGTGGAGGCTAATGTCAAATTTACCTTTCTTTTTCACAATATAATACAGTTTATTTAGTCCCGAAAAAAAATGCTGACCACTGTTCATTAAACTAGTGCTTAAACTAATTTCCGACTTGTAGATTATGTAAAAATACTAGTAGTAGCACACGCTACGATTTATAACGGTGACCTTATTAGACCTATCCGACTGAGGGGTGACGCGTGATCTATTTATAGCGCGATGGGACATTCCCGCGATTGTACAACACACAGCAATACGCTGGGACGTCACGTGATCAATTAGCCAATGAGAGCACCGTCCCTGAGATTAGCCAATCAGCAAATCTGTGAAGCCATTGTCAATGTCAATACAATAAGCAGGGTATGAGCACTCGTGACTCGGTTCGGCCGTAGCGTGTATTTACTACAGCGTGACCCGAATAGACCCAGCCATGCAGTCGGGGTGTTGCGTACTTTATTTATAGAATAATTGGACACTGCACCACACCATGCACTGAAATAACACTTGTACTAATTATTCAAGAAGTCATTGCAAACAATATTAATACAATACGCAGGTGCAAGCACCTGTCATCCGATTTAAAAGGGTATCGTGTATTTACTATAGAGTGTTCTGACCTAGTCAGTATGGGTGACGCGCGCACTTTATTTATAGAACAATAGGATATTGCACCACAACGTGCACTGCTGTGACCCCGTTTCTAAAAATAGATGGCGGCAGGCGGCAGTGATGTTGAACCGGCAAAGTATTATCATCAAATGACACTAAAACTTTATTTTTACATATTTAAAAAAGACAAAAACACAAAACAAGAATCTAACAAAAACAACAACCAGTTTACTGCATATGATATAGTTATACTTAATTAATATACCTTTCATCTTTTCAAACCACTATTCACAATTGCTGTGTTTGTATTTAATGTACAATTATTTAACACATGTTTCAAGAGTAAATTGGTTTATAGAGTATATAAGGTATTATTTTTCACACATACACGCACGCACGCACGAACGCACACACACACACACACGTGCATGTGTACCATATCTAACTGTTTAATACAAATCATCTTTCATTTCAATTTTCAGGACCACAATATACTAGTCAGTAAAACGTTTCCTTCCTTCCAACCCAATAGCCGATGATTAATAAATCGATGTGTTCTTGTGGTGTCGTTAAATAAAACAAACAAACAAAGCTTCCTTCCATCTTATCTCGCACTGGATACCTACGAGGTATGGATAAGGAATGAAGGACATTTTTTTTATTTAACGACGCACTCAACACATTTTATATTGATGGAGGAAACTCGCTGTTGCCACTTCATGGGCTACTCTTTTCGATTAGCAGCAAGGGATCTTTTTATATGCACCATCCCATAGACAGGATAGCACATACCACGGGCTTTGATGTACCAGTCGTGGTGTACTGGCTGGAGCGAGAAATGAGATATGGATAAATTTCTTACATAAATATAACAGGGCATAGTGGTCTTACACGTACACATTGAGTCCATAAAAACACGCTCTGGGTGGGAGCCGGTACCGGGCTGCGAACCCTGTACCCAGCAGCCTTATGCCCGGTGGCGTAACCACGACACCACCGAGTCAGTGTTATTTGCAGTCTACCGTGTTCGATATCCTCTGTATATACAGAGCATTAATTTCCATAGCCTGCGCGTGCTGTAACCTCACAGTGGTGCAGGGGTGACCGGCCTCGGTGGCGTTGTGGTTAAGCCATCGGTCTACAGGCTGGTAGGTATTGGGTTCGGATCCCAGTCAAGGCATGGGATTTTTAATCCAGATACCGACTCCAAACCCTGAGTGAGTGCTCCGCAAGGCTCAATGGGTAGATGTAAACCACTTGCACCGACCAGTGATCCATAACTGGTTCAACAAAGGCCATGGTATGGGAAGCGCAAATAAAAGATCCCTTGCTGCCTGTCGTAAAAGAATGAATGAATGAATGAATGTTTAACGACACCCCCAGCACGAAAAATACATCGGCTATTGGGTGTCAAACTATGGTAATGGAAACAAATAAGGTGATGATCAACATCAATAGAAAAATTCAAGATTTAAATAAAAACAGTGTAAAGAACTGTGCAAAAATACAAATACAAATATCACAGACAGATACTGACTTTTATTCTAAACTTCAATTTGTGCTGTATTGGCCATTCTCGAAGAGAATGTTACACCCCTGCACCACGGTGAGGTTACAGCACGCGCAGGGGTGTCGTAAAAGAGTAGCCTATGTGGCGACAGCGGGTTTCCTCTAAAAACAGTGTCAGAATGACCAGAATAACCATATGTTTGACGTCCAATAGCCGATGATAACATAAAAAATCAATGTGCTCTAGTGGCGTCGTTAAATAAAACAAACAAACTTTTGGTGCAGGGGTGTAACATTCTCTTTGAGAATGGCCAATACAGCACAAAATTGAAGTTTTGAGTAAAAGTCAATATCTATCTGTGATATTTGTGTTTTTGCACAGTTCTTTACACTGTGTTTTTCTTTAAATCTTGAATTTTTTATATTGATGTTGATCATCACTTTATTTGTTTGCATTACCATAGTTTGACACCCAATAGCCGATGTATTTTCGTGCTGGGGTGTCGTTAAACATTCATTCATTCATTCATTCTGTCTCCATAGCATGTTCCCTGTGGGTGTGCACTTCTACTTATCACCACGTGATTATCATATAAAACAAACGTTGAACAGAATGGAAATCAAGGAAATCACAAACGTGTTTAATGCAAAAAAAAATGTGTTTACAACTAAAGGATGAACCGAACTACTGGTGTTTGTCATGGTAATCCTTATTTTTAGCGTCCCACAGCAGCTCATGTCCTCTCACGTCCTGAATAAATTCAGCTTCACTCATATTGATAATAGTTTCAAGTGACCATTAACACCAAAATGACTTGTACGCTCATTCCCTGTGTTCCCGGTCAGTAAGTCACACGTGCCGTGCACAAGGCCACATGTTCCCCGGGTTCAACTTATGGGAACACCTATTAAGCAAAACAAAGGTTCATTGTCTATGTGGTGCGTCACAAGACAGAAAGAAAGAAATGTTTTATTTAACGACGCACTCAACACATTTTATTTACGGTTATATGGCGTCAGACAAATGGTTAAGGACCACACAGATATTGAGAGAGGAAACCCGCTGTCGCCACTTCATGGGCTACACTTTTCGATTAGCAGCAAGGGATCTTTTATATGCACTATCCCACAGACAGGGTAGTACATACCACGGCCTTTGATATACCAGTCGTGGTTCACTAGCTGGAGCGAGAAATAGCGCGATGGGCGATGGGCCCACTGGCGGGAATCGACCCCAAACCGACCGCGCATCAAGTGAGCGCTGTACCACTGGGCCTCGCCCCCTGCGCGTCACAAGGTCACAAGCGAACACGTAATAAGGGAACACACCACAAGGGGGCAGTCTATGGATACGGGGCCTTAAGTAGGCCTACGAGTCATATGGTCATAACTAGGCGGTACTTAAAGCTGCAATGTCTGGTTTCAATCGTATATAATCAAGTTCTAAGTTCAAATACAAGCATAACTGCACTTTTAATTCACTTGCGAGTTGTCGTCATTAACGCATATCGTCAAATGCTTACTAGCCAGTTAGAACAATTCTCGCCATTTTGTAATACCGAGGGATTCTAGCAGCCACTTCCTAGCAGCCAATTACGCTAGCAGCCAATTTCAGCAGACACGCATGGCGACGTTCTAAACACCGGACTCATACGCCTTTTATAATGTGTGTTGTGGTGTGGGCTATACGAAACTAGTTGAACATCCTACATTACAGTAGTACAGACTGATTTTTAAAGTGATACTTCAGATATTATAAAAGTGCTTAATAAAACGGTTAAGTTGTATTTATACGGATATTAGTAACAATAAGACTGTGAAAATGAGTTGGTTGTTATTTTGTTTTTGTGTTGTTATTATATACAGATACTCTTTAAAACTCTAAAATTCTTAAGTTGTAGTGAATAATAAAAATTAGCATAACAGTTTGTTTAAAAGTGTGTGAAATACAGGTAACAATCGCAAGGCGTATGAGTCCGGTGTTTAGAACGTCGCCATGAGGCTAGGAATTGGCTGCTAGAATCCGCTCGGTTTTTGTAATGCAACAATAGCCGAACCGTACTATTTTTAGCCCAGAGGGAGCCCGGCAAAAGTGTCCCACTTTCAAAATAGTGGGTTTATTTTTAACTTAGAAAAGCCAGTGTAGTGAAACCAATTCGGAGTGCGGCGTCTTATATGCACCAAAAGTAATGGTATTTTCCGTTCTAAATGCTTAAATAATAAAAATATTCCAGACAATGCACGTTTAATTAATCTCCAGGTGTACATTCCAAATTAAATAAAGCACTTGCCTTATTACGTTAGTGAATTATATATATATATATACTGTAAACAGTGACAAAAATGCGTGCGTATAAATTTCGCGTCGTTCGCGTCCAACTTTATGTCGTGAAATTAATACGCACGCATTATTTTCCAGTTTGAAGTGTGCTTAAAGTGATGTCTCGATTTTCTAGTAAACCATAAAGGAAAATACAAACAAAATACAATCATGTCTTCCCACATTTCAACGCGGTTTCAACTTTTTGGGAATAATAGTCGGTGAACCTGGTTTTTAACAAGTCTTTGAATTCCTTATTTCCTGACAAGTCCAACGGTTTATTGTTTTATCTACCAAAGGGTGTTAAAGGAAACATGTCACGTAAACCATATTTGGCACCAACCATGTACAATTAATTATAAATTGAATCACCTAAAAAAAAAATATATAAAAAATTAATTACTTAAAATATCTCCATAAAAGAACCCCAGATACGAGTTCTTAGCGGAAATTGCCGATCTTTAATGAGCAGGGCAATCACGAGGTCCGTGACGTCAGAGACGCGTCGCTTGATCTGAAGCCTTACACTTAAAAGCATTAGTCCGTACCACTCATAAAGAATCTAAGACTTGCACAGCTTACCAAAACAATGAGTGTTCGTTCGCAAAACGTTTTGCCGTATCAATATGAGCTGTTAGTAAATGAAGAAAGACACACATTTACTTACAACAGTGATACTGAAGAAAAAAAACGGATAGCGAGTCGGAGGGTGGAGAAACTGATGGTGCCAGACCAGACCGGTCGACCAATTTACAGCCCGGAGCCCGAAAGTAACCCGGAGACAAAACCAAAACTCGGATGCTAATGCCGAGGTGTATACTGTTCATATTTAGCATAAAGATTCACCTCGATATGATGTATTTAAATATGTAAAAAATATAAATGTAGGACAAACATTTTTTTTTTTTTTTTTTTTTTAGAAAATATCGCATTTTTTATGTTCGGGCTGTACATAATGAAATCTGTATGCACAGTGTAAACAAACGCTCTAATTTACGACAAGGCGCTTCACTTTCATTAACCTGGCTTGTAAAACAACATAAATGACTTGAGAGTATAATCAACTTTTAAACTAAATATATTTCTATTTGCATCAATAGAACGAAATGGGATTATAGTATTTTTCTCTCATAAAAAAAAAGTAGCATATTATTAGGCCTATTGGTAGGGTGCGTTAGAGTAAAAACGACCACTCACGATACCCAAGTGATAATTTTCTTTTCTTTGGTACTACGTAATTGGTCAGTTTTGTAATTTTAGATGGGAAAGTCTACTTAATCAAGGGTTTTACAGCATTATTTACAGTAATGAAGCAGGGCGGCTGATAATGTCCATTAACATTGTACTATAGTCGCGACAGGTTACGCCACAATACCCTGTGATCTTAAAAAAACTGGCACGTATTTTGTACGCATGTCTAGACCGTGGTAATCACTTACCTGGTCGATACCCTGCAATATACACCTGCCAGTCAGGAATCACATGTGCAGGCCACGGAAAGAAAGGACCAATTAACTAAAACAACACTCCGATTCTCAAGTCAGCCCGTGGATGAAACATAATAGTTATTTCGACACCGACAGTAGTGGGGTTTTTTGTATTGAACTTCGTGTTGCTTTGGGGCTTCGGCGATGAGGAACGTTTTTGTGACGTATTCCGCCCGAAGATTAAAAACATTATTTAAAATTATTATTGTTTTCTACACGTTTTTTAAAAACATATTTAAATACATCGTACTGAGATGTATCCTCATGCCAAATCCCATGTTTGTATATGCCATATTTAATTACTTATTGACGTTTCCTTCTTCGGACGGTGAATACAGATTTTGTTATGTAGGCCTACAGCCCTAACATGAAAAATCTTTTTTTTTCCAAAAAAATAAATAAATAAAAAATTCTACATTTTTTTTTTTAACATATATAAATACATCATGCTGAGGTGTATCTTTGTGCCAAATATGTACAATGTACACCTCGGCATTCGCAACCGAGTACTGTGTTTGTCTCCGGGTAACGTTCGGGCTCCGGGCTGTAATTAGGCGGACACCAAAGTACTATGCGGTGTTGGTGTCCAATCTTTTCTTTTGCGATAAAATACACGCGTCTTTTCTTCGGATACAATCCTTTGGAAAACCATAAAAAGACAATGCCGATCGTTTAAACTGTTTATTTTTACACCCGAAGGCCGCGCTGTACGGCACTGTTGGACTGAAAAGATCGTAAGCCCCTTACTCCATATATAAACAGTTAACAACAATGGAAGAGTACAGCGGCTCTGACGTCACTTCCCTTTTTTTCCGAACGCTCACGAAGAAATATGCATAAATCGTACTTTGATACTGGTTAGCGTAATTTCTTCATTTTAAGTTAACTACACGTATTTTATTCTTATAAAGTTATTTGTATATTATTTTCATATCATTTTTCTTTTAAAATGAGCTATAATATGGTCTCGTGTCATGTTTCCTTTAACAGTTAACAACTGAAGCTGTGAGTTGTGATTCTAATACAGGTGAGGTGGATAGGGGCTAATCCCCTCTAAAGACTCTGTACCAGGCACAATTGCTTGATGTAGGATAACAGAATATTGATTTACAGACAGTAACTTTATAACAATTACAGTGAGCTGTGTTTATCCACTTTTTTTGGAGCTGTCAACGGTCGTTCGCGAAATTTACACGTCGCGAACATTCGCTAAGGTATACATTCGCGAAAAAAAAACACGTCGCAATATTAATACTGTTTACAGTATATATATACAGCATATATATATATATATATATATATATATATATATATATATATATATATATATATATATATATATATATAAAACAGTGTTCTAGCTAGCAATAAATAGAGGGGCGCCCCTGATTATCGCCGCCCTGCCCTAATTCATTGTCAAACAAAAATACAAAGTCTTGCCGTGTACAGTGTACAGTGTTGTTATGAGTCTGAATTCCCAACTAAAAAAACTTTGACAATATATTGTTTAGCCACAGTTGTGGAAGCCGACAGCAGTAACGTGGTGTGCTTTTGTTTTCTATTGTTAGTCGATATGACTGCAGACAAAGCTTGAATGCGAAGTAATCATCACACCGTCACGCACGTAACCACACACCAATCTAATTACCTTAAAATATCTCCATAAAAAGAACCCCAGATACGAGTTCTTAGCGGAAATTGCCGATCTTTAATGAGCAGGGCAATCACGAGGTCCGTGACGTCAGAGACGCGTCGCTTGATCTGAAGCCTTACACCACGAAAACGCATTTAGAGTTTTTCGTACCACTCATAAAAGAATCTAAAGACTTGCACAGCTTACCAAAAAAAACAATGAGTGTTCGTTCGCAAACGTTTTGCCGTATCCAATATGAGCTGTTAGAATGAAGAAAGACACGACATTTACTTACCACAGTGATACTGAAGAAAAAACGGATAGCGAGTTCGGAGGGTGGAGAAACTGATGGTGCCAGACCAGACCGGTCGACCGCAATTTACAGCCCGGAGCCCGAAAGTAACCCTGGAGACAAAACCAAAACTCGGATGATAATTGCCGAGGTGTATACTGTTCATATTTAGCATAAAGATCACCTCGATATGATGTATTTAAATATGTAAAAAATATAAAAGTGGGACAAACATTTTTTTTTTTTGTTTTTTTAGAAAATATCGCATTTTTTATGTTCGGGCTGTAAAATGAAATCTGTATGCACAGGTGTAAACAAACGCTCTAATTTACGACAAGGCGCTTCACTTGCATTAACCTGGCTTGTAAAACAACATAAATGACTTGAGAGTTATAGTCAACTTTTAAACTAAATATATTTCTATTTGCATCAATAGAACGAAATGGGATTATAAGTATTTTTTCTGCTCGTCATAAAAAAAAGTAGCATATTATTAGGCCCTATTGGTAGGGTTGCGTTAGAGTAAAAACGACCACTCACGATACCCAGTGATAATTTTCTTTTGTCTTTGGTACTACGTACTTGGTCAGTTTTTGTAATTTTAGATGGGGAAAGTCTACTATAAATCAAGGGTTTTTACAGCATTTATTTACAGTAATGAAGCAGGTTCTGAAAGCAAGCGGCATAGCTGATAATGGTCCATTAACATTGTACTATAGTCGCGACAGGTGGACGCCACCAATACCCTGTGATCTTAAAAACCAGCGTGTCAAAAAGGGAGGGCACGTATTGGTTGTACGCATGTCTAGACCGTGGTAATCACTACCTGGTCGATACCCTGCAATATACACCTGCCAAGTCAGGAATCACATGTGCAGGCCACGCCACGGAAAGAAAGGACCAATTAACTAAAACAACACTCCGATTCTCAAGTCAGCCGTGGATGAAACATAATAGTTATTTTCGACACCGACAGTAGTGGGGTTTTTTGTATTGAACTCTTCGTGTTGCTTTGGGGCTTCGGGCGATGAGGAGGAACGTTTTGGTTGTGACGTATTCCCGCCGCCCGAAGATTAAAAACACATTAGGTTAAAATTATTATGGGCCGTTTTCTACACGTTTTTTAAAACATATTTAAATGCATCGTCACCTGAGATGTATCCTCATGCCAAAAATCCCATGTTTACTGTATATGCCATATTTAATTACTTATTGACGTTTCCTTCTTCGGACGGTGAATACAGATTTTGTTATGTAGGGCCTACAGCCCCTAACATGAAAAATCTTTTTTTTTCCAAAAAAATAATAAAGAAAAAAATTCTACATTTTTTGTTTTTAACATATATAAATTACATCATGCTGAGGTGTATCTTTGTGCCAAATATGTACAATGTACAACTCGGCATTCGCAACCGAGTACTGTGTTTGTCTCGGGTAACGTTCGGGCTCCGGGCTGGTAAATTAGGCGGACACCAAAGTACTATGCGGTGTTGGTGTCCAATCTTTTCTTTTGCGATAAAATACACGCGTCTTTTCTTCGGATACAATCCTTTGGAAAAACCATAAAAAAGACAATGCCGATCGTTTAAACTGTTTATTTTTACACCCGAAGGCCGCGACTGTACGGCACTGTTGGACTGAAAAGATCGTAAGCCCCTTACTCCATATATAAACAGTTAACAACAATGGAAGAGTACAGCGGCTCTGACGTCACTTCCCTTTTTTTTCCGAACGCTCACGACAGAAATATGCATAAATCGTACTTTGATACTGGTTAGCGTAATTTCTTCATTTTAAGTTAACTACACGTATTTTATTCTTATAAAGTTATTTGTATATATTTTCATATCATTTTTCTTTTAAAATGAGCTATAATATGGTCTCGTGTCATGTTTCCTTTAACAGTTAACAAACTGAAGCTGTGAGTTGTGATTCTAATACAGGTGAGGTGGATAGGGGCTAATCCCCTCTAAAGACTCTGTACCAGGCACAATTGCTTGATGTAGGATAACAGAATATTGATTTACAGACAGTAACTTTTATAACAATTACAGTGAGCTGTGTTTATCCACTTTTTTTGGAGCTGTCAACGGTCGTTCGCGAAATTTACACGTCGCGAACATTCGCTAAGGTATACATTCGCGAAAAAAAAAAACACGTCGCAATATTAATACTGTTTACAGTATATATATACAGCATATATATAGTATATATATATATATATATATATATATATATATATATATATATATAATATATATATATATAAAACAGTGTTCTAGCTAGCAATAAATAGAGGGGCGCCCCTGATTATCGCCGCCCTGCCCTAATTCATTGTCAAACAAAAATACAAAGTCTTGCCGTGTACAGTGTACAGTGTTGTTATGAGTCTGAATTCCCAACTAAAAAAACTTTGACAATATATTGTTTAGCCACAGTTGTGGAAGCCGACAGCAGTAACGTGGTGTGCTTTTGTTTTCTATTGTTAGTCGATATGACTGCAGACAAAGCTTGAATGCGAAGTAATCATCACACCGTCACGCACGTAACCACACACCACCTAGCAAACACCTAGTTAAAAGTAGGCCATCATGATAAACTTCGACAGAACATCAAATGCGAAATTTATTTTGATAAGTAAAATTTTGAAAGTAATTTTTGCCTTTGCAAATACCCAGACAAAGATACATATAGTTTTAACTGATGTCAGTAGTCCTTATCAATGACATATTGATTGCATCTTTATAATATGGCACAGAGTAAACTTGCAACACTGGTTATTTGGTCTATGTAGGCATAACTGTGTTTTGATAAAAGCATGTCTGCAAAAGCTATTTAATGAAATCTATCTAGATCTTGACATGCGATAATAGCCGTTTTTAAATGCACCCCTGCGCGTGCTGTAACCTCACCGTGGTGCAGGGGTGTAACATTATTTTTGAGAATGGCCAATACAGCACATTTGAAATTTTGAGTAAAAGTCAGTATCTATCTGTGATATTTGTATTTTTGCACAGTTCTTTACACTGTTTTTATTTAAATCTTCAATTTTTATATTGATGTTGATCATCACTTTATTTGTTTGTATTACCATAGTTTGACACCCAATAGCCGATGTATTTTTCGTGTTGGGGTGTCGTTAAACATTCATTCATTCATTCATTCATTTTAAATGCAGTGATCAATTTGTTACAAATATATCCTTATGTCAATTTTTTAATTTGTTTGTTCTTTTATTTATTTCTTTATTTTTATTTATTTCTAATCTTTCTCTTTGTTTTCATTTCTTGATTTCTTTTAATTATTTCATTTATTTATTTTAAATTACATTTGGGCATGATATTAATTAACCCGTAGAGTGCTGCAGACGTGTATAGACGTCCTAGGTCAAGTATTATGAGTTCACATGGAACCGTCGTCATTTTACATATGAAAACGTTAATGGATAATAGGTGCATAAAATCCTCAAAGATATAGACAAATGACAGCTGAGAATGGGTGTTTATTGCAAATTTAAACAAATAAAAAATAAATAAAGATGCGTTTGTTTTTAATCTATGATGTTGTAGTTTTTATTCCTCAGTGTAGGCCTACCCACATGCTACAACGAACTGTATCATACATTGCTATATCACCAGAATTACAAGAACAGTGTAGTATCACTTCGAAATATTACTAAAACGTAGTTATATGGAACACGTTTTACTATAACGACTTGACAACTTGAAGAGAAAATTTCCTTGAACACGGAGGGGTTTTCACCCTGAAACCCTAACTTGCATGCGCGCCTGAACCGATACAAAGTTTCGTTATTATATTTTGATAAAGATTTAAAGAGATTTGAGAAAAGAATAAAGATTTTTGGAAATAATCCTCTAACGTGGGATAAAATTTTCTGTTCGTTTTATTTTTATATTCTTCAAATCGCATTGACATCGCTAACTGATAAAAGTAGTTTCGTTTTTATAAAGGCGGTCAAAATAATATTTGACACCAAAGATAAATTATTTTAATGGTGAACACTAGATTAAAATAAAACTGACATCGAAAACATTTAGTTTCCATGGTTTCGGGCTTTCCGACAGACAGTTAAATGGAGAATCACGTGACAAAGAAGTCTGACCTGGATATGCAAATTAGGTGTATCCTGTTTCGATACAGTCTGTTGTATCGTAGTTTTTAGTAATAGGCCTACATTGTTCGATATAATACATTTTTGGTAGAAGAATACAACTTTTTCTTTTGATTTAACCATTTTCGTTAACACATATCATTTGAGATCTTCGGCAACACATTCAATGCGATATTTTCTGTGCGAGTTTAAACAGACGATATTATTTTTCCAAAGGTGTGCATATGTTTCGTACTTTTTTCTTCATATTATTTTTTTTTTTTTTTTTTAAATTGTTCTAATATCGTCTTTGTAAGTTAAAAGTAGTTATTACAGTAATTGTAAATTAAGTGAAAACATTAATTAAAATGCGCAACTTTCTATTTTTGAAGTAATATCCGTGCTCGTTATGTAAAGTCATGTGTCGAACAGCACGTGCGTGTTTGCACACGGTTAATAGTTCTGCTCAGCGACCATTAAATTGCTAGCTCGAGTCACCTCCAGCCCTCCGCTTATATATTGTAGGGGAACTATATATCAATATAAATAAGGGGAGGACTGGAGGTGACTCGAGCTATTAGATTGCGTGTCGATCTGGTCAAAAATATACATTTACCGACCAGCGATATTACTTTACTATTTACGATTGGCTAATGGGGCCATTCGTCGTTCGACACATTTTACCAGGCACAGAGGAATCAAGTAGATATTGTGTGTGTGTTGGGGGGGGGAGGGGGGGGGGGGGGGGGGGGGGGGCCGACAGATCGAGGGTGGAAATAATTTTTTAAGGGTGTTCCGGGGTATATTCCCTCGTAAACTTTTAAAAACTAGATGACCTGAAATGCAATTTCCTGCATTCTACAAATAAAATTCATCTTTGCCTTAATATTTACTACAATATTATCTTTGATTCAGAATTATTATGGTGGGGGGGGGGGGGGGGGGGGGGCACTAGAGCCCTGTCTCCACCGTGCCTGTTTACGTAACGCTCTCAAGAAGATGGGGAATCGTGGGATGCGTTTGTATACCGCTTTTGACTGAAACATATTACAAAAATATAACTTGAAAAGGGTTGCATGAAAAAGAAAAAAAATATATCATGTTACTACGTTTTGATATCAGTGTAACTGGCTAGCTGAAGGTCGCCTGTTACACTGTTGTCTAAACCTCGCCAAATAATCACATTATCAAAACGTAAAAACCTGATATTCTATATTCTATTGCGAGTGAGAGAGAGCGGGGTATTAAAAGTGCAAGATTTTGAATTATATATACTACTCAAAAGAATTTAAGGGTCAAAAATTTATAACCAAATAAGTTTCAGAGTGTATTAGATTGATGATGTAAACTACACCAAATTTTTTATTTATTGTTCGATATTTACAAAAACCCACAAATAAACGTCACTGTATACAAGAAAGTCACATGACATGCTGTCAAAGTTGAAGGTTGTCAAACATGGATTTTACACATTAGAACATTCGTTTAATAGTGTGTGAATCCACCCCTGGCGCGAATACACTCGACACATCGTTGCCTCATGCTGTTGATCAGACGTCTGAAGAACTCTTGGGGAATGGCCTGCCACTCTGCCATAAGAAGTTGACCCAGATCATGAAGGTTGGCCGGAGGGGCATGGTTATCCCGAACTCTCCTGCCTAATTCGTCCCAGGCGTTCTCTATTGGGGCCAAGTCAGGCGAATATGCTGGCCAATCCATCCTGGCGATACCTTGTTGTCTGAGAAAGTCCGTTACCACCCTGGCGCGGTGGGGTCTGGCATTGTCATCCTGCAGAACTGCCCTGCCGCCAATCTGCTGAAGGCCTGGGAGAACCAACAGCCGGATAATCTCATTCAGATAGCGGATTCCATTCAGATTGCCATCCACCACATAGAGGGGGGTCCTGTGGTGGATAGAGATGCCGCCCCACACCATGACGCTGCCACCACCGAACCGGTGATGTTGTGTAACGTTAACGTCAGCGAAGCGCTCCCCAGGACGTCTGTAGACACGAACCCGACCGTCGTTGAACTGGAGACTAAACCTGGACTCATCAGTGAACATCACTCGACCCCACTGAACACGTTGCCATTGCCACCGCAGATGAAGCGTGCACCAGTGACGTCTGGCCGTTCTGTGACGTGGTAGGAGTGGTGGTCGAACAGCCTGGCGACGGCAGCGTAGATTATTGGCTCTCAGACGATTGCGTATGGTTTGATCAGACACTCGAGTTCCAGTCGCAGTCCGCAGATTGTCAGTAATCGGCGTGCAGTGGTTGTGCGTTGACGTAGAGCCATATTGGTGATGTAGCGGTCCTCTCTATTTGTAGTGCTTCGGGGTCTTCCCGAACGTGGACAGAATTCGTTGCTTGGTTCCGTTGCCACAGTCGGCCAATGACATTCTGACTGACACCAAGTCTCAGAGCAACATTTCTTTGCTTATTGCCATCCTGAAGCCAAGCAATAGCCCTTCCTCGATCTTCGATAGTCAGTTGAAGTCGTACCATTGTCGAATTTGGAGTGTGCACCGTACACGAACGCAAGCTCCAATTATACGGAAATTCAGCATTGGGAACATGGAATACACGTGCAAAGCGTGCAAATGAAGCGCTTTGTGAAAAAGCAAGTTATGGGCACTTAGCAGACCTTTCGCTTTCGCCCTAATTTACGTGCAAATATAAGCATGTTTTCGCCATTAGAACTAGTCGACAGTGTCAATGACAGTGGATTTTAATTCATTTATGGGTTGCTTAGACCCACTTTCGTCAAAATGGAACAATACCATGCGTTGCATTGTGGTCTAGTTAATATAATTGACATTCAGAAAATAATGTCGAAAATATCGTCTGACCCTTAAATTCTTTTGAGTAGTATATACTTATTGTTGACTTGCCACAAAGATCAACAAAAAGGTGTGGGGAGGGGGGTGTCAACGACACTACTAGAGCACATTGATATGTTAATTATCGGCTTTGGATGTCACACATTTGGTAATTTTGACATATAGTTTTTTCATTACCGTATTTGACCGGAAATAAGCCCAGGGGGCCAAGACAACTCATTGTGAGCTTAGCACGGGGTGGCTTATTCCCAGACATGGGGCCAGTTTTGTTGAAAAAAATAAAATAATAATAATTAAAATAAATAATAATAATTAAATGAACTAGGAAGAAAACAAAAAAACGTTCAGTAGCACATCTATTAATTCGTGGTTAGGCCATCGATCAACAGGCTGGTAGGTACTGGGTTCGGATCCCAGTCGAGGCATGGGATTTTTAAACCAGATACCGACTCCAAACCCTGAGTGAGTGCTCCGCAAGGCTCAGTGAGTAGGTGTAAACCACTTGCACCGACCAGTGATCCATAACTGGTTCAACATAGACCATGGTTTGTGCTATCCTGCCTGTGGGAAGCGCAAATAAAAGATCCCTTGCTGCTAATCGGAAAGAGTAGCCCATGAAGTGGCGACAGCGGGTTTCCTCTCAAAATGTGTGTGGTCCTTAACCATATGTCTGACGCCATATAACCGTAAATAAAATGTGTTGAGTGCGTCGTTAAATAAAACATTTCTTTCTTTTTTATATACATGCTGTTAATATCTTAACGAATAATAAACCGTACTTACTGTTTACGATAGTCCTAGAGGCCAGTGGTAGGTTCTGTGTCAGGGACGCGCTTTGAATACCAATTCGACAATTAAGACCGCAACGAACTATCGCATAAAACAGGTTTCACATAGTTATTTACCGCTATAGGGTGTATACTACCAAATCAAATCCCATTGACGACAATAGTAACATATGTGGCTAAAACTTCTACCTAAAGCGTATCGATCGACATAAACACCACAGATATAAATACTTCCACCCCTCACCCTTAAAGTGAATCAGAAAAAAAAAAAAATGGGAGTGAAGCTGCTCATTTCAGAGATATATTTCCATACAAAATACTCTTTTTTTTTACAGGTACCCCTCACATGTTTCAAGCACAAGGCAAATTTACACAGTTGTACTCGATGAAATAAAATTGCATACATATTTTGCTCAGACGAAACTTGTTTTTTTACACCCAATACACTCACATTTATCGCCAATTACAGGACTTGTGCTGTTAACTGCTGTATCCAAAGTTGGGGTGCACCTCAAACTTTGACCCTGCCGGAAGTTATTTGGTTTAGTACTACCTATATTGCGGTCAGTAGGCTTCGCTTGACTAGAGAAAGTGAAATGGAATAACTGAAGAATACAACCTGAACGTCCATAATTTGAATTCAGGCGTGTGTGCAGGTATGTGTCCTGTCATGGACAAAAACTCTCTGGCGAAGTCAGAGGTTGTGCCCACGACAGGCGTACTTAAACAGTTCCCTGATGGAAGCATGTCAAACAGTACCCACACCCACGAGTGTGTGTTGTTGGGGTGGGGGTGGGTTGGAGAAGGGTTTCGGGGTCGATATCCTTGCTTAAAGCGAATTTAATTTTTGTTAAAATATATTTTGCAGGGGAGGATGTCAGAGTCCATCCACCCCCCCCCACCCCACCCCACCCCCACCTGTAATCAGCGGCCACCTGTAATCAGCGGCCGCTTTTTCCCTCCCAAACGAGATATAATGTAAATGCACCTGTAATAAGCGGTCACCTGTCTAACGCAGCCAGCGGCCACCTAAATCGGATCCCAAATCGCTAAAATACCTGTATTATGCGGCCACAGCAAATGTTTACTGTTACATAAAGGATATTTTAACAACAGCAATAAGGTACAGCAAATAACCGATCTTCACACCTTCAGGAATACTAGTACCTATTCAGTCCCGACATCAAGACAGTATGACTCTGGAATGCATCTAATTGCTTCTACCGGCCTCGGTGGCGTCGTGGTAGGCCATCGGTTTGGATCCCAGTCGAGGCATGGGATTTTTAATCCAGATACCGACTCCAAACCCTGAGTGAGTGCTCCGCAAGACTCAATGGGTAGGTGTAAACCACTTGCACCGACCAGTGATCCATAACTTGTTCAACACAGGCCATGGTTTGTACTGTCCTGCCTGTGCAAATAAAAGATTCCTTGCTGCTAATCGGAAGAGTAGCCCATGTAGTGGCGACAGCGGGTTTCCTCTCAGAATCTGTGTGGTCCTTAACCATATGTCTGACGCCATATAACCGTAAATAAAATGTGTTGAGTGCGTCGTTAAATAAAACATTTCTGCTCAGCGACCATTAAATTGCTAGCTCGAGTCACCTCCAGCCCTCCGCTTATTATTATGTAGGGGAACTATATATCAATATAAATAAGGGGAGGACTGGAGGTGACTCGAGCTATTGGATTACGTGTCGATCCGGTCAAAAATATACATTTACCGACCAGCGATATTACTTTACTATTTACGATTGGCTAATGGGGCCATTCGTCGTTCGACACATTTTACCAGGCACAGAGGAATCAAGTAGACATTGTGTGTGTGTGTTTGTGGGTGGGGGGGGGGGGGGAGGGAAGAGACAGGGGCCGACAGATCGAGGGTGGAAATAATTTGTTTAGGGGGTTCCGGGGTATATTCCCTCGTAAACTTTTAAAAACTAGATGACCTTAAATGCAATTTCCTGCATTCTACAAATAAAATTCATCTTTGCCTTAATATTTACTACAATATTATCTTTGATTCAGAATTATTATGGTGGTGGTGGGGGGGGGGGGGGGGGAACTAGAGTCCTGTCTCCACCGTGCCTGTTTACGTAACGCTCTCAAGGAGATGGGGAATCGTGGGATGCGTTTGTATACCGCTTTTGACTGAAACATATTACAAAAATATAACTTGGGGGCCCAGGGGGCCAAGACAACTCATTGTGAGCTTAGCATGGGGAGTACTTATTCCCAGACATGGGGCCAGTTTTGTTGAAAAAAATAAAATAATAATAATTAAAATAAATAATAATAATTAAATGAACTAGGAAGAAAACAAAAAAAAACGTTCAGTAGCACATCTATTAATTAGTGTTCCATTTGTTATTAATAAATAATAATTGTTTATTAATTAAAAAATTTTTTTTTACTAGTATCTAATTATCAGAAACACACCTTCTATGTTACAATTACTTACTAGTGTTGTTTATTTACATCCAACATTTAATGCTGAGAAGACTTAAAACAACAGCAATTAACAACAAACTCAATAGCGTATACACACGTTTCTGACACAGGCAGTCAGCTTACACTACAAAGAATTATCAATCTAGGTCATTGTTCTTAGCCAATCAGAATAAGGTATTTGCTTAATTGGCATTAACTGCGGACCCAGTGTGGTGGTAAAAATAGACATTGGTTTTTAGTTCAGAGTTGGGTACTTCAATGAAATACTGCAGGCATAAAATTGAAAACAATGTTACACACTGTTACTGTTAGACTGCTAAATCTCACTGGTGGTAAAATGTTGTGTTACATTTGTGTTTAATTATCTGCAGGAGGTATGACCTTTTAAATGAACTTTGAGCAAACTTGCAGTTTCATGTTATTTATAAGGTGACGAAGTTGGGGGTGGGCTTATTTACGAATGAAGGCCTAATTTCTTAAATGCTATCAAAACGGAGGGGGGCTTATTCAAAGACATGGGCTAATTTCCGGTCAAATACGGGTAGTAGCAAGGGATCTTTTATATGCACCATCTCACAAACAGGATAGCACATACCACTGCATTTGATATACCAGTTGTGGTGCACTGGCTGGAACGAGAAATAGATCAATGGACCCACCGATGGGGATCGATCCCAAACTGACCGCCATCAAGCGAGCGCTTTACCACTGGGCATCGTCATGCCCCTCAAAGATCAACAAAGGACCATTCAACATTAACGTAATGCAGACATTTGTTTTTACCCTAATTTTTTACGGCCCTTGTCTCATCCCATAATGCATATACTACAATATAAGGGCAAACCATTGGAAATGTATTACAATAATTGGGTTCAATTTACAAAATGTATTATTATACAGAGCTCAGGAGTTTGGTGTTGTATCTGATGAGTTTGATCTACATAATAATACACTTAGTACAAACAAGCGTAATATGCACTATATAAAAAAAAACCTAGTTTGAATTTTTTGTTTTTATGTAAGTAACTTTGACCTTTGACCCAAGCCCAATATGTGGCTATATAGCACTACGGTCAACAGCAGACAACTGTCAGTTTGTTACATGGGGATGGGGGGTGTACAACTATGTATGTATGTGTGTATAATTTTATAAAATTTAAGTTAAAAAAAGAAGTTTAATTGGGGGCGTGACTCTGTGTCTTCCACCACCCCCACCCCCCCCCCCCCACCCCACCCCCGCTGGTTTGTTAAATAGTTTGATAGTGACACGATGAGCAAAATTTGACCGTGCGCTTTGACCGGGTGACCCACAAAAGCTAGATCTTTATGGATCAGTCTAATATAAAAGTCATAAAGTAGAAGTTTAATGTTAGTTTGTTAAACAGTTTGTAGGAAATACATTGTCAATTTGTCTCCTTTTACTGTGACCGTGACCTTTGATCTTGTAACCCCGAAAGAAAGCAGAATATGGATCTGCTTAGCATAATGGCCATGATGTAGAAGTTTCAGGTTAATTTCTTGAACGGTTCCAAACGAAATACATTGACAATTGATTCTTTCTATTCATTGTGACCTTGACATTTGATCTGGTGACCATAAAAGCAAAATATAGATCAGTGTTGCATAGTAGAAGTTTTAGGTAAGATTGTTTAACAATTTTGTAAGAAGTTTTGTCAGAAATGCCCAACAATTGTTTCTTTTTTGTTAGAAATGCCCAACAATTGCCTCTTTTGTATGTGTCCTTGACCTTTGACCTGATAATCTATGACCTACAAAGTAATTAGTTTGCCTAATTTAAGTTCATAAGATAGAAGTTTATAGTCAATTTCTTAAACAGTTCCATAATAAATACATTGACAATTGATTCTTTCTATTCATTGTGACCTTGACATTTGACCCGGTGATCCAAAAATCAAAATATAGATCAATGTTGCATAGTAGAAGTTTTAGGTCAGTTTGTTTAACAAGTTTGTAAGAAGTGCCCAACAATTGCGTCTTTTTTGTTAGAAATACCCAAACAATTGCCTCTTTGGTATGTGACCTTGACCTTTGACCTGATAATCTATGACCTACAAAGTAATATGTGCATTAGTTAGTTTGCGTAGTTTGAAGTTCTTAAGTTAGAAGTTTAAGGTCAATTAAGTAAACGGTTCCATAAGAAATACATTGACAATTGATTCTTACTATTCATTGTGACCTTGACATTTGACCCGGTTATCCCAAAAGCAAAATATAGATCAATGTTGCATAGTAGAAGTTTTAGGTCAGTTTGTTTAACAATTTTGTAAGAAGTGCCCAACAATTGCGTCTTTTTTGTTAGAAATACCCAACAATTGCCTCTTTGGTATGTGACCTTGACCTTTGACCTGATAATCTATGACCTACAAAGTAATATGTGCATTAGTTAGTTTGCGTAGTTTGAAGTTCTTAAGTTAGAAGTTTAAGGTCAATTAAGTAAACGGTTCCATAAGAAATACATTGACAATTGATTCTTTAAATTCATTGTGACCGTGACATTTGACCTGGTGACCCCAAAAGCAAAATATAGATTGGTGATGCATAGTAGACGTTTTAGGTTGGTTTGTTTAACAATTTTTGTAAGAAGTTTTGTGAGAAATGCCCAACAGTTGCGACTTTTTTGGTTAGAAATGCCCAATAATTGCCCTTTTTTAATGTGACCTTGACCTTTGACCTGATAATCTATGACCTACAAAGTAATATGTGCATTAGTTAGTTTGCCTAGTTTGAAGTTCATAAGTAAGATGTTTGAAGAAATTTCTTAAATGATTTAGTATGTAATCCAATGGAAACTACTGTTTTCATTATTAACTATGTACATGACCTTTGACCTCAGGACCTTAATATTAATCAGATGCATTCTTGTTGTATAAGGGTCTAATAACAGACAGATGATTATAATAACACTATTCAATGATTTTGGTAAAAGTAAACCTGCTTCAATTTCACCTTTTTGGCAGTTACCCAATTTGCAGTGGTTACCATGGTAACAGATTTTAAAAATTATAAACATTACATTAATTTAAAGGACATTTAATATTCTTAAGGTGTGTGTAATTTGAAGAATAATTTTAAAAAAATGTAGCAATAGTAACACTTTTAAAACTAGTTAATGCCGAAAATTATGATGAAACAAAACTGATAGTACTAATCATTTCATGTCATTTTTTATCAAATAAATGTGTTTTTTAGGGGGAAAATCTATTTAAAAGATAAATATAGTTAATAAATAAAGATATAGTCTTATATTACAAGAACTTTATTAACTTAAAATTATTTTTTTATTAAGTAGTATCAAAGAACAAATCTTTTTAACTTTGTACTTGTTGCCATGGTAACATAAATAAAATAATTTATTTTAAGATATTGTAGTAAAGTAGTCAGTCCATTATAGAATACATGTGTATATTTTCATTTCAATATGCCAAATATTAAGAGAGATATCATTAAAAATGTATGATAGGTCAAATTCTTGAAATTAAAAAACCCCAATGCAGCCTGATAAGGGTTAATAATAAAACAGCCAGAACAACGATAATTACATAACCTTTAATAATGATACCAAACTATTTTATGTCTGTCTGTCTGTCTGTCTTTCTCTAACTCTCTCTCTCTCTCTCTCTCTCTCTCTCTCTCTCTCTCTCTCTCTCTCTCTCTCTCTCTCTCTAAACCTCGTTATTGTATTATCCTACACACACACACACACACACACACACACACACACCCTTAGAAATAACGAGAAGAGTGTGTATGGCGGGGAGTGTATGTCTGTTGGGGATAGAGGGAAGGGGCACTCACTTCAAATGAGGTAGCAATGTTATACAGTTGGCTCCCTCGTGTGCCCGTGGCTCACAAGAAAGTTCTCTTGTTGTTTTTGCATAATCATTCTGACAATGGTAATAATGATTAAAAGACGATTGTCTGATTATCAAAAAGCGATCAGCAATGTTACTCGTTAAATTACGTCTGCCGAGGTCCGTCCGTGGATGTGTAAAAAATATTTTGAGGCAAAGAAACATTTCAAATTTACTTCCCAGAATGCAGGAACATGCATCTCCTGCATTCTAGATTTTAAAACATTTCGGGGGAGCATGCCCCCGGATCCCCCTAGCAACTTTGGGCCGTCGATTACGCCCCCCCCCCCCCCCCCCCCCCCGAGTCTTCCGCAATACACGAGCCGTGACTAGGGCGTTTCTTTTGCGTCTGCGCGTCTAGCATCAAAATAGATCGCGTGAAAAATTACGTGATTTTTGTTTGTTTTTCAAAACGACAAGATGTCTTGGAAATTTCCGAATTTATTACATTGGTTGCGATATTCTGTTCTTTTGTTGTAGAACCCAGAGTAGTAATAAGGTGGACGTTGCTCTGTCGCCGGTGTCTTCCCAGGACAAAACTAAATACGAAGGCTGCCCAACAAAACTGTTTGTCACTGAATTTTATACCATTACAGAATACGGGCCGAATGGCCAGGTCATCGAATGTTGGGGAGAGCAGAACTTTTGCCATGAAGATCCTCCATTAGGATGCCTGTTGGTATATGGAAAAGAACAAATTACCATAGGAATATAGGTAGGAAGAAGGTCACAGGCGACGGAGCCAAAGCACGAAGGCCCTTTTCAGGGCCACCAACCCTCCCGAATGAGAGCAATAACTTCAGATTATATCAGCATTAATAATAATGTTCATGAAGGCTAGGACGGACTATAAGTAAATATGAAAAGCGAATACAGTACCTTAATTGGCACGGTAGAGTCGCCCCCTCTCTCGATCTCTCTCTCTCTCTGTGCAAGCATTTTCGTTTTTATGATTATATGAAACATAATTTTTTAACCTAATTTGAGGGTGTGAATTCAAAAAAAAATTATATGCTGGACATCTAGGTAATTACGTTCAGGTGTTGAATGTTCATTATGACAGTATACGTAATTAGGATTGTGTTGAAAATATATTGTATCTATAATAGCGTGTCCGGTTTATAGCGTGTCCGGTTTTGAGAGGTTTCACTGTATTTCAATAATGTTGTAAGCCTCCATTACAAGAATATAAAATAATAATAATAATTTTTAAAAATACTATTGTGTGTTTCTGGAGTCGTACCAAACAAGTTAATGTAGGTAGAATAGCTCGGGTTTTTTTTAGTGTTGGTGGTTAATTATGAATATATTTTTTTAAATTTTAGTATTCCATATCATATTTACCCGTCCTTTGAGCCCATCCTTAAAGGTCAAAATTTATCAAAAATGTAATTAATTTTTTTTACCCGTTTTTAATATATTCGCAATAAAAAGTCGCGTTTTTCCCCATCGCTTGCCAAAACGCCTGTAGATTCGAATAGCCAAGTCACGTGACCCCGTGGCGCGCTAACCGGCATAACATGAAAGCGTGATTCGCAGCCTGTATTTTTAAAACGCGAACATTTTATTATATTGAATTGAGTTGTATGGATGGAATATTCTTTTGGAGATAGTTTTCAAATGTAAAATATGGTGAACCATTGTTTAGTGTTTGGATGTATCAAAGCAGCAGTTTTTTCCGAACTTTAAACAAACCGTCAATCACAGGGTTTGCATCATGGGCGGATCCAGGAAATATTTTTAGGGGGGGACCAAAAAAGAAGGGCACATTGACTCGTCAAAAGGGCACCTTACTACAAGTTTTGATATTTACAATTAATATGAATTCCTACAGTTCTACGTCATAATATACTAGCAATAATGAAGTAAATTGGCGTCACTCGCGTTAGAACCTCAATGGGGCCCCATTGAGACTCAATAACACAGACACATATCTGCAAGCTTGCGCATGTACACGAAAATCTTGATTTCATTTATCTACAATATAATTATTGTTTACTTAAAAAAAAAAAAATTCTACAAACAAAAAGGGCACTTGGACATTTTGAGGGCACTTGAACAATTTGGGGGGGGGGGGACGCGTCCCCCTGGTCCCCCCCCCCTTGGATCCGCCCATGCATGGAAGTGGTTATTAAACAGAATCCGTGCGTAATGGAAAGGACCATCACGATGGGATAGGATCTGCAGTGACCACTTCATCCCTGGGGATTACGACAGTTATGTCGATAAATATGACCCTACGCCAGTCGAGGGTAGCAAACCTAGAACGATAAAAATGTATGGGCTTGTATTTCATAATTAAATGCTAACATTTTGTGCGTGAATGCGCTCGTGCGCGCGCGCGCGCGTGTGTGTGTGTGTGTGTGTATATTATATATATATATATATATATATATATATATATATATATATATATATATATATATATATACATATATATATAAATATAATATATTGCACTTTTGTCCTACGCTATTACTCCGAGTTTTCACGCCCTTCGACGATCTTCAGATAGCTGATACTGGTGAAAAGATTGCAGGGTTTTTATTTTTATGTAGTGCGGTTGCGTGGTTTGAGCTTACTGGTGTGACGGCATTTTGAGATGAGCTCAGTCCTTTTGTTGAGATTGTTTTTGTCTTTTGTTTGTAGGATGGCGAGCTTTTCCTCAATGCACAAGTTACATTGGCCGGAGCTTCGTTTGTACGTGTTCGACTGTTTGATAATTTGCCAGCTTATTTCATAATTTGTTCGCTGTTTTTTTTAGTTCCCAGACATGTTTAGATAGCTCGGTTTCTTTCGAGTATTTTTCGTGTTTGAAACGATTTCGTGTGATTGTTGTATCGTTGTTTGAATTACCGCCAGATAGACCGATGTATGTTTTTGACGTTGCGCCAGTTGCTACGCTTGCTTTGTATACTATCGAACTTGCTTGGCATTGTCCGTTGAGTGGGCAGTTTTCTTTATTTCTGCAGTTGCAATTTTCTTTTGTTGTTACGCTGACTGGATCTTTAATAATTTTAGAGTTGTGGTTTTTGATTAATGTGCCGATGTTTTTCATGCAACTGTAGCTGATTTTGACGTTATTTTTGTTGAATATTTTGTGGTATTTGTGTGTGGAGGGGAAATGTTTGGATATTAATTTTATGAATAATTGTCCGATGTTTGTTTTCACAGCTTTGTTGTATGGTGGGTTGAACCATATGATTTTCCTGCTTCTGTTCTTTCTTTTTTTGTTTTGTGTTGTGTGGATTCCTGTTTGTGTGTATAGTATGCGTTTTGTGTAGTTGCTTCTCTTTAGTGCTTTGTCGTACGTGGGTGCGGCTTCCGTGAAATCTTCTTCGCTGGATGATAGCATTGAGATTCGCTTGCTGATTGATGCGGGTATCTGTTTTATAATGCTGGGTGGGTGGTTTGAGTGTATATTTATGTACACCGGGTCGTTGTTGGGTTTTCTGTAAGGTTTGTATTTTCCTGTATGTAAGTTTAGTGTGACGTCGAGGAAGTTGACACATTTTAGGTTGGTTTGTGTTGTTATTTTGAGGCCAAATTGTTCGAAAATTTGTATGAGTATTTTTCTTGTTCTGTCTGCTTGGCTTCCTGAGCAGTTTCTGAGTACTACGAGTCCGTCGTCTCTATATAGACCGGTATTTGCGTTGTTGATTGTTTTTCCTATCGTTTCTAGAATTAGAAGGCCAACAAGTTCGCACACTTCAGCACCGTCGTAACTGCCCATTGTGACATCAAATGCGTTTTGGGTGTTTCTTTTCACCCATGGTTTACCATCGTTGTCGAAGAGTAAAGAAATCTTTCAAACACGAAAAATACTCGAAAGAAACCGAGCTATCTAAACATGTCTGGGAACTAAAAAAACAGCGAACAAATTATGAAATAAGCTGGCAAATTATCAAACAGTCGAACACGTACAAACGAAACTCCGGCCAATGTAACCTGTGCATTGAGGAAAAAGCTCGCCATCCTACAAACAAAAGACAAAAACAATCTCAACAAAAGGACTGAGCTCATCTCAAAATGCCGTCACACCAGTAAGCTCAAACCACGCAACCGCACTACATAAAAATAAAAACCCTGCAATCTTTTCACCAGTATCAGCTATCTGAAGATCGTCGAAGGGCGTGAAACTCGGAGTAATAGCGTAGGACAAAAGTGCAATATATATATTTATTGCATGCTCTACTCTCTCTTAAAGTATTTGAGCACCTTTCAAGCCTTTAATGTTAACCACCAGTATTCTATATATATATATATATATATATATTATATATATATATATATATATATATATATATATAATATATATATATATATATATATATATACATACACACACATACATGCATACTTACATACACACAAACACACACACACACACACACACACACACACACACACAGTGGACTCTGTCCAAACCGGCATCTATCTAAACCGATATTATGTGTAAACCGGCACAGTTTTAAAGTCCCGTTCAGCTACCGTTAATTTATTAGGAAACAAAAGATCTGTCGACACTGGATGCCTTCTATTCCGGACGTCTGATGTAAATTCAAGAACAAAAGAACCTTTCATGTAGTAATTAGCTCTGTCTACACCAGTGCGCGATCTTGCTCCTATACGGTCTACACCGGCATGCGATCATACCTACTGTCTGCCAGTGGTCACCTTTTTAACAATGACGGCAGAAAGTGTTATGAAATAATCGCGCCTCTTTGAATGCTTAACAAACAATGAACAACACCTGTAGTAAAGGGTGTAGGTAGCAAGATAAATCGTATTATTATTTGTATGTGTTCATACCTGCATTTCATCATACCGATCTGTCTAAGACAATAAATTCAGATCCCTATTTTATGTGAATAAAATAATGTTATTTATTCTGCTTGTTGTTTTAAATGCGTTCTGATCTGAACACATATTTTTTATTACAGTCAAATGTTAATATCCCACTTTCAAAAGTCGGGACTGAACTTGTGTTCTGCTTTTCACAGGTAGGCAGGTAACTAGGTTAACGTGCTTATATACCACTTACTCGCGAATCGAGGTACCATTAGAGTAGATGTACAAATGTGTTAAGACCAAAATGTCCAAACTAGCGTCTGTTAAGAATCAGCTGTTTTTCGAACAATCATTCTCTGCTGTCGGCATGTTGACCTACTAACAGAACGCCTGATGCTACGTCACAGGTCTGATGCCGGTCAAATCGACTGAGCAGTGGGTGTTTTGCCCAAGCGTTTTACAAAAAGTCACTTTATTAATACCTGGGATGGTATTTTTGTTTTTTATTTTTAATACTGTGATGTTTATGTATTTGTTTTATATACTGTGTATCAGACATGGGGCGATTACATGACAAAAGTAATCGATTACGATTACGATTACTTAAGAATATCATGATTACGATTACGATTACGATTACAAGGAAAATGAAAGTAATCGATTATGATTGCGATTACACTGCCCAGTAATCATGATTACAATAATGATTACATTTTCACAAATATGAACTATTTTTCAGGTGATGTTACCAACATGAAATTGTTCACTTGATTTCACTAATTAAGAACAAATAATGTATAACTGTAGATCATTTATTACATCATATCAAAAATGTATAAACACATGTACATTGTATGACAATAACACCAGATTTTTTTTAAATGTCTGATTGTGTGCATTGTTCTTAATACATGCAGCGGGTTTCATCTGATGACTGCGTCAAATTTACCAAATGTTTGACGTCCAATAGTCCATAATTAATTAACCAATGTACTATAGTAGTGTCGTTACACAAAACAAACTTTACTTATTACATGAATATTTAAAACATTATTAAATATGTTATTATATTTAACGACAAAACGTAATTACATGCGTGTTAATCCCCAAGCTGCTAAAAGAAACCAAAGCATGCCCCTTTAATCGCCGAACTGCTCTAGTTCAGTGTCACATAAAACAAGACATTTTTCAATTCATTTATTAACTTTGAACATTGACAGTTCATCAGTTATACATACAAATACATATACAACAATGACACAATGGAAGGTGCTGGCATGAACAGAACGCGGAGAATATAAATGCTTTTGTACAGAACTCTGTATATAGACTATTTAACTATTGAACAGATATTTCCCTAATTTACATAAATCATTTACATTGTTAGTTGTTAGTAATTCTATCAATTTAAACATAGATGGGTGGATTCTATAATATTTCTTGATATATAAAATTCTATAATCACTGAAAAAGGGACAACATAATATTGCATGAAACTCGTCCTCAATTTCACCTATTTTACACAAGACACACAATCGTTTAGATCTACTTATGTTATGATAGCGACCAACTTCGATAGCTAAACTATGTGATAACAATCTTATCTTTGTAATGCATTTTTTATATAGACTTGGAATAGGTTTCATCAGGTAATTTTGTAAAATAAGCTCTTTTACTAAATATTTATACAAATATGAACATTTTATAGACGTGTCCAGGAGCCCATTAAGATCTTGCTTACACTGGTCCATAATTCTCTGTTTTATTAATGACAAATGAAAATTATAGTTTAATGCTTCTTGGTTACACCAGAGTTCATATAAACCTAATGAACACAGTATTTGCCTTTTTTGTCTTGCCCAGTTATTACCTGTATCACATTTTGATCTAAGTTCCACATATGCAGAGTACAAGATACAATTCTTTGTGTTCAATAGTTTAAACCAATATTTTATCATACGGTACTTACGAGTATACAAAAGGGTATATCTACCTAATTCAAAATATAACATAATAGTAGTAGTGGAACTTTTAACATTTAGAATATTCTTACAAAATTCTATGTGTAAATTCTCTATAGAGTTTGCCTTGTAAAACCCCCAAATCTCGACACAATAATTCAAAATACTTGCTATGTATGTATCAAATAAAGACAAAGAAGACCTATGGTTTAACATTAACTTATTTGTATTTCTCTTTAATGCATATATGGCTTTTCGTCCCTGATCTGTCAATAAATTTATCGCATGCGTAAATTTACCATTATAATTAAAACCTAATCCGAGATAAGTAAACTGATCTACAGCCTCGAGTAACAACTCATTATAATACCATTTTTCATAATCATACCGGCACCCACCCTTTCTGAAAACCACTATTTTCGTTTTTTCAACATTAAGACACAAACCCCATTTTATATTATAGTAATATAAAATGTTTAACATTTTCTGAAGACCGTCAACCGTTTTTTTAAAAATCACCATAATCATACGGTACTTACGAGTATACAAAAGGGTATATCTACCTAATTCAAAATATCAGCGTATAGTAATAAAAATAGACTTAGTTCCTTTAGCTCATAATCCGGACACGTTATTAATGAATGCATTTTCTATATCATTTACATAAAAAGAATACAAAATCGGTGACAAAATTTCACCCTGCATTAGACCGATATCATTATTAAAGAAATGAGAATGAACTCCCCCTATACTAACACAGGATTTTGACATATAGTTTACAGTTATCAAAGGTCCGAGTTGTCTACTATGATCATTTGACAATACATCAAAAGTGTTGAATGCGATCGGTTGTACTGTGGCAGACTCTTTGCTTTTGTTAGTCTTAATGACTGCAGACGGACAGCGCACAACCGTAATCTGTTGTCTGTAAGCTTGTCGGGGCAGCCAAATCCACACACAGCAATAAGTTATTTAACATATATAACCCCTCCCTCCAAAGCATCACTACAATCGTTACAATTTTAGGTAACCATTGGTATAAAGTAATATAACCCACAAATTAAAAAAATATTAAAAGAATAGGAAATTTCTTTAGTGTTCTACCGGTTCAGAAAATATTTTGCTCCAGCACTTTCTTGCCACGTGACTTCTGAAGAATCAATTATTTCAGTCAACTTGTAACTTAACTGATTCACTTGACAGGTAAAAAGCCATAATAGGCATGTTTTCATAAGATTACGTAAATTATATTCAATTTGCTTATTCATTTCCTTCTTAATTTCCTTTGAAGTTTTATAGCTTACCAGGTGTACATAACATATGGTACATAATAACACCATTTACAGACATAATGGAAGGTGTCGGTATAAAACAGTTAAAGGGACATTCCTAAGTTTTCTGCATTGTAAAATGTTTCCGACTAATAAAATATTTCTACGATTAAACTTACATATTAAATATATTTTCTCGTTTAGAATATCAGTGGTTATATATTCAATGTGTTACTGGCCGTCTTAATATTTGTAAGAAGCCCAAACTGGATTTTGTCTTCAAATAATTTCCGATTTTTTTTTTTTAGGAAATACAATGAAATTTAACCAAGTACAAATATTAGAACGATCAGAAACACGTTTAATATGCAGTCACTAATATTTTATGCAGAAAAATATATTTAATATGTAATTACAATCGTTAAAAGTCTCTGTTAGTCGATAACATCTTAAAAATTGCAACAAACTCAGGAATGTCCCTTTAAGGAGAATATGATAATACATGTATGTGTACAGAACTCTATTTAAAACTAAGTAACCATAGATACATGTATATTGAAGGATGCTAGAATAATGATTAATATATAATCATAACAAAGTGCAAGTTCATACAGTTTGAAACTTTAATCCTAGTGTAGTAATCACGGAAGTAATCATAAATTACGATTACATTAGCGATGTAATCGATTACGATTACGAGTACATGGTATTCTCAAACAGAGTAATCGATTACGATTACATGAAAATGTGTAATCGATTACGATTACTGATTACGATTACCCCATGTCTGTTGTGTATTAATAATGTGCCATGATTGTGGACCTTTAAAAATATTGCGTTTTGTCCATTTCCGACCAGTAGTTTCAAATATGGGTTGGTAGTTAGGGATTTAATTTTTGTTGTTGCTCCATACATATTTTGGCAAGAATAAAATAAACCATGCATATAATGCCACATAAATGTATGAGACACTTCATTCTGTCACATATTAATGTTGTTGTGACGGAACATGCTCTTATCTTTTCGCCTGTGGCTATGTCCATTGTGTTGGGGGCTAGTGCAGCTTGGTTACGTAATACCTCCACGCGACCGTGCCCTCTAATACACACCCAGACCAGTTGTGGAGGCCATGTGGAGAGTGGTTACGTAATACCTCCGCGCGACCATGGTATCTCTAGCGAACTAGGCGTCGATCAGTCTAGGCTTGTAAGAAAATATACTGTCTTGGTCGCTGTGGAAATATACACATCATAAGATTCGGTCCCGCGTACAGGCTCCGGACCAGTCTGGGATTTTATAATAAATAGCTGGGATTTGAGATATATCAGGGAGAAACATTGGAAGTATCCAGGGGAACGGACGTCGTCCAACTGAACGAACTATATTAGTTCAGACCGGACTTGGTAACTATATATTTCTGCTCTGTTGTATAACCTTGATGTGATTGATGTGACTTTAAATATTTTAATACTGTATTATACCAATATTCTTTAGACAGTGTCTCCGGTAATCTGACGAAGTAAATTGTAGGCTTCACTATTCTAATATTTTTATACGAGTATTTGGTAAGATAAAGCTTAGCCGGTCATCCTAGAGGACCTAGGTAAACTGTAGGTTATTGTCTTTATTGTGATATGTACCAGTATTAATTCTGTATTACAAGGTTACTGAATGAGTATTTAAGGGTTAATTAAAAATTAACCAGTTAGGAATAGAGTTGTA
The DNA here is from genome assembly GCF_016097555.1 of Gigantopelta aegis. Taxonomy (NCBI): domain Eukaryota; kingdom Metazoa; phylum Mollusca; class Gastropoda; order Neomphalida; family Peltospiridae; genus Gigantopelta; species Gigantopelta aegis. The sequence continues at coordinate 28,836,786 of NC_054706.1, forward strand.
ATTCCTTTATTAATTAAGTTCCCCTGGCAGCGTTTCTCAATTATCACACGTGTGTGTGTGTTGTATCACGGTGAAGTGATTAGAATATTGTGTAAACTAGACACCTAGTGATTAACTAATTAGGTGATTAGCTATGGGTTGTTATTATATTGTTGTTGTTAATTAACTACTGCGGCAAGTACATTTGTCAGCGTTAGAGTTAATACAGATTCCAAAGTGTATTGTGTTTTCTTGTGTTTTCTAGTGAACTAAACCTGCTACATATATATATTTATATCAGATCTTATCTCTGATTACTCCTAGAGCCGGGCCACTCGGGCAGTAGCCCTGCCCGATACAGAGAGATCTAATATATATACAGTTAGGAGAGATATTTGGATAATCGTGTTTTATTCAGTTACGGGTATTATAGGATCCCCGTGACAGTTGTAGTTTTGAATATTTCTGGATATCACTTTTTTAATCAGGTTAACCGTTTTAACTGTACCCAAACATTAATCAGCGATAGAAAAAAGTAGAATGTTTCACTTGTCCAAGTACATCTAAAAATCTACTTATCCGCTATTTAATACTAAATTGGCAATAGCCCCGCATTGTTTAATGATTTAAAGAAAAAACTTTATTGTTCATTATTAAGGACTATAAATTAATGTAGTTTTCATAAGGTCTCACTACACAGATGTTACTGCCATTGAAACCCATGTTAAATTGCCCAACTTCAAATGAAGATTGCCAGTAGAACGGGTTCTCGTTGGCACTAACAACATACACATTATAAGCATTTATTTACACTCCAAAACTGAGAACATTTCCGTCTCAGTGTTTTGCTATATGACCGCATCTGGCTGTAATACCGGTCCGAACAGGTGATTCATTAACCGATTCACCCCGGCTGTCTCTTACACTATACACTCATGTCACAAAAGGCCAATGCACAATATTACAAAATAGCATGGGCAAAATATAGCCAGAAGGCTTACCATTATACACACATATTGTTTTAATTCTTCACCATTTCCTAGAAGTGAATATGTGAACCATAACTTGTGTCACAATTAGGAGCTATAGTGGGCCGTGATGAATGAAGCCTCACCTGGAAGTGATCGGTGTAGTGAGACCTAAGTGTATATTTCACAGTATATTGCTTATGATAAAATAAAATAAAAACCCAGCTAAAACATATTTAAATAAAAATAAATTATTTAGCTTTTTTCTCATTTTTGAATTAAAAAAAAAAGTTATGGGGCTACCGATTTTAACTGAGGGCTACTAGATTTTATAACCTGGTAGCCACTGTAAAATGTGTAGGTCAAGGCCTGACATGACAATGACCCATGCTAATAATAATGGCGACCTCATTCGTGACCTTGCCACTTCTATTAATATCTCGTCATCGGTCGAACTTGACCGGCCTCGGTGGCGTCGTGGCAGGCCATCGGTCTACAGGCTGGTAGGTACTGGGTTCGGATCCCAGTCGAGGCATGGGATTTTTAATCCAGATACCAACTCCAAACCCTGAGTGAGTGCTCCGCAAGGCTCAATGGGTAGGTGTAAACCACTTGCACCGACCAGTGATTCATAACTGGTTCAACAAAGGCCATGGTTTGTGCTATCCTGCTTGTGGGAAGCGCAAATAAAAGATCCCTTGCTGCCAATCGGAAGAGTAGCCCATGTAGTGGCGACAGCGGGTTTCCTCTCAAAATATGTGTGGTCCTTAACCATATGTCTGACGCCATATAACCGTAAATAAAATGTGTTGAGTGCGTCGTTAAATAAAACACTTCTTTCTTTCGGTCGAACTTTTACGAGAATATTGCTCCATTCGATTGATTTCGTTTTCCAAATGACATTACTAGAATACAGGTAAAGGGCTTTAAAAACACAATATATTTATTAAACTATGTGTTTGTGAATTTACATGACTGTTTCCTACAATAAACAGCATAAAATATATTAAATTCTTTGCCAGGGTTTCTGTCAGAGAGCAAAACGGGTATGGCGCCATACCAACAGTTTTTGGCAGATTTTATTTTTTAAAATTAACGTTTTGACAAAACTAGTTACTCTTATCATTACTGTATGATTTTCTTAACCTTAACCCTAAACTTAACAAATTTTCTTTCTGGGGAAGGTTTCTATAGCGCCATACCCAAAACTTTCTTTCTGGCAGAAACACTGTTTGGCTACTCTAGGTAATACAACGATAACGCTACAGGTATGTTTGATGTTAAATATCTTTGAAATGATCATTTTCAAATTTGCTGGTACCAAATATTTCACTAACAGGTAGAAATCTGACAGCGCCCTCTTTCAATGGTTATTAAACATTTAACAAATTGCGATTTTGATCATCAGCTACGTGACTGTGTATATTAGTACCTGTATATACTGTACATCCTGAAATTAATGCCATCATAATATGAATGCGAAAAATGAGTTTTTGTTATTGACATTAATAATATTACACGTTTATTTCTGTTTTGTACATGTCCCACGTTATTAAAACATAATCCCCAAAATAATAAAATTATAATATATTTATAAAACAGAACTGGAAAACAATTCATTGTAAGCGAGACAGACTAACTGTCGAATAGTGCAACAAGTTATGTGTCACACGCTATTAAAACAAAGATTAAAGACAAACAAATCATCTTAGGCGAGGCAGACTAATTGTCCAATAGTCCAGCAAACTGCCAGCCACGTGTAACGAGTCTTTGGCCACCTACCAATTTTTACTGAGGGCTACTAGATTTCATAATCTTTATAGGAATAATAAAATGCTAAAAATTTGTGAAGCAATTTCTATTGGAGGCCATTTTGAATTATGACATCACAACAGCCCCCCATTGGTAAGATTTTTGGTTCTTGAGAATGTTTTTGATCTACACCCTGATGAGAGTCTTTAGTAAAAAACAAAACAAATTGGCACTTTTGTCCAGGCTTTCCCCAAAAATATTGCTAACAGAACTCACTGTTTTCATAAACAAGGCCAAAATATCCCCCCACCCCCCCCCCCCCCATCCCACCCACCCCACCCCACCCCACCCCAACAACAACAACAACAAACAAAACCAAAACCCCCAACAAATAATAACAAAAATTAAAATTCTACCGGTTTGTTTTATAACTGGAACCAAACTGCAAAACATTTTACTTGTTTATAACTGCAAATTTCACCACACCATCCCCAATCCCACCCCTGGCTACGACAGCCGTGGTGTGACAACCAATCAAAGTGAGTTTTCTAACTTATTACGTTGAACTTCTTATTAAATCATATTATGTAATTGGTAAAATACACAAATTATCACCCAAAAAGCCAACAACAACAACAAACAAAACAAAAAAATTCCAAAGAGAAAAGTAGCATAACAATACTGTATTGCGTCTCTATGCATCTATATTTCAAAATGTTCTTGGTGTGCGCGCGACCTATTAGATATCTCGTTCCTTCGGCAAACACACACTTCCCTTTTTTTTTTTTTATGAATCTCCTTTTAAAAATACTGGATCCGACCCTCTTCTTTTTGGATAATAAGGCGATTATATGATTATCGATAAGCGATCATTATCTTTCAAAAAAAAATAAAAAAATACACACCCACAAAAGAAAAAAAGAAAGAATTCTGTTTGAAAACGTTTTAATATTTATCTGGAGCAAACACGATCCCATTATAGTTTAAAATAAGGTAATCTCCATCTCAAAAACACAAACATTAATTAACTATGTCAAATCAAATCAAATCAGTTTATTCATGAATACATGAACATTATAAATGAGTTGTGCCATGAATTGTGGTAATATATGAACAGACAAAATAATATGACAATGATAGAAATCACAATTTGTTCAAATGTAGGATGATATATTACTATTTAAAACGAATCAAAGGAGCACACATGTACTAAACTATTCAATACATTAATTAAACCGGTGCTGTTATATGGGAGTGAAAATTATGACCACAAATAATTTTTTCCTCCATGTAGAAAAAAAATTCCATTGTTAAACAAAATCTTAATAAATATGGCAATAAAATGCGCACCTATGTCATTCAAACATATTTCGACTACAGTGGAGACTTACTTATTACATATCAAAAATCGACAGCAGAAAGGTTTTAGTAGGCTTCGCCTGAGTGCACAAGAAACCACCTGTCCCTGCAAATAAGATATATTATGTAAAGAGATGTAAGTTGCGTGAAACCATATGACTTCAAGTAATTTCGAAGTATTTGCATTTCACATCTGTATAATTTAGTACATAATATTGTAAGTTTATTCATTGGGATGTTAATGTAATTAAAGTATATTCACGTTATTGTTGTTCTGTATATAAATGTACATTATGTGTTTTGCTCTGCCCATATATGGGTGTTACGCAAATAAGTAATATTTTTCTTATTGTATTAATTATATGATGTGACGTAATTTTACTTTCAGACATTGACAGAAGGTGCTTCTTTTGCCTGCCCGCGTCCACTATAAAAAGAGAGCACTTCAAAAACAATCTGATCTGACCTGAACTAAAACGACGTCATTTCAGTCGAGAACATGGATAGAAAATGAGCAAATTTATTTAGACGTTTTGGATCCCTCGTTTTCTATGTTGGATGACCTACAACATCAACTGAATTAATGTTTCTTCAACGCAGGGGCCTTTCTTGGAGTGAGAGGCCTGTCTTCCCCATGAAGCTTTTCCAGACAATACAGGGCGGCAGTGACGCGGGGCCACCCAGGAACCTCATACCGTACTGGGGCGACTCTACTTACACATTTTCAAATCTATCAACAAGGGACTTATGGTGTGTTCTAGTGTTCACACACAGACAGGTAGAATCCGGGGAAAGTCGCAGACCAATCTAATTAAAATTAGCTCCACTATTACATGTGGATCTAACATCAGCCAGTTGGAGCTCATGTCCACCAATCAAAACCGTACTTGCAGAATCCTGCCAGTGATTTAAAAATAATTTGAAAACATTCCGAATTATCCTGAGGGTATACGACATGTTTCGTGTGAATTACGAATGTCTTAAAACATGTTTTATTTTATAAAATAAATAAATAATTTTTAATGTAAAATTGAAGAATGATAACCCACCTCGTACGTATTGGTATGGTTCGCTGTACTGCGGCCACTAAAATAGACGCGCCCGATATTTTTAGAATTTGTATGCTCCCAAATAACGTTATAAAAGGCGAAGTGTGATTGGTCAATATTTAAATTATTATTTACAGACAAAATGTTATCTGGACATTGGGGACTACGCAGTGTTGTTAGCAATCTGATTAAAATTAGTTCTACTGTCTGAATACGGCATTCGTAATTCACATGAAACATGTCGTATACCCTCAGGATAATTCGGAATGTTTTCAAATTATTTTTAAATCACTGGCAGGATTCTGCAAGTAAGGTTTTGATTGGTGGACATGAGCTTCAACTGGCTGGTGTTAGATCCATATGTAATAGTGGAGCTAATTTTAATTAGATTGGTCGCAGACAAAGGAGTGTCAATTACAAAGGCCTGTTTAAGGGTCGTCAACCTTCACGAATGAGAGGTTTTGCCAATCCATTTACACCAAATATTATAGCTAAAACAGCAATAATAATAAAATTAAATTTAAACAAAAATATATCTAAAACAACAATAATAATTAAACAAAAATATATTTTTAAAACCCCCAAAACATTTTAGTCCACTAACCCACTGTCCTGGACAGACAGCCCAGATATCTGAGGTATGTGCCCACGACAGCGTGCTTTAACTTCAATTGGATATAAGCACGAACAACAAATGTAATGAAAAAGAAAGATATGTCTTGTCAGTCTCAATTTCTTCAGAAGTGAACATGGGTAGAAAATTAGCAAACATGTTTTTGTTCCTTAATTTTCGAATGTTGATGCACATGCAAAGTGAACAGAATGGATACTGCATCAACCTCGGGAACTTTCTTGGAGTGAGATAAGCCTGTCTGCCCCACAAAGCTTTTCGATACAATGTAAGAAGGACGTTTAGGCGGTGACAGAGCCACGCAGGATTCCCATACCATACTGGGGCGTGATTACTTACACATTTTCAAATCCATCGAAAAGCGACATTTTGACTCGGTGCTTGAACCTCAGTTGAATAGAAGCACAGAAATATAATTAGTAACGAGAAGGAAAAAAAAAAAAAAGAAGTAGAAAAACGTATGTCTCTTCAGCTTTACAGTCTCAGTTTCTTCAGAAGGGAACATGGGTACAACATTAACAGATATGTTTACATATTTTGCATCACTAATATGCCTATGATGGCGTACCCACAAAATGAACGGAGCATATGTTGCTTCAACGCCGGGGACTTCTTTGGAGCAACATAAGCCTGTCTGCCCCACAAAGCTTTTGGTTAAAATACAAGACGGAAGTGACGCAGGATCAGCCAGGAGCCTAATACCGTGCTGGGGCGACACTACTTACACATTTTCAAATCCATCAACCGCTGACGTTTTGACTTAAGGTGTGTTCTAGTGTTCACTGAGAAACAGGAAGACTCCGCGGAAGGTCGCAAGCAAATGAGTGCCAATGACAAAGGCCTGTTTAAGGGCCATCAACCCTCACGAATAAGAGGTTTTGTCCAGCCATTTACATAAAATTTTATACCTAAAACAACAATAATAATAAAATTAAAATTAAACAAAGGTATATTTTTTAAAAATCCTAAACTTTTTATAGTCCAGTAATTACTATCACACTGTCCTGGACAGACAGCCTAGATAGCTGATGTATGTGCCGAGGATAGTGTGCTTGAACTTCAAATGTATATAAGGACGAAAAAGAACACAGGAAAAAACTACGTCTTTTCGGTCTTAGTTT
>NC_054706.1:28843844-28981344 GCF_016097555.1 Gigantopelta aegis
AGTGACACAGGGCCACCCACAAAGTGAACAGAGCGGATGTTTCTTCAACGCCGGGGATTTCCTTGTAGTGAGATAAGCTTGTCTGCCGTACAAAGCTTTTCGATAAAATACAATAAGGCAGTGACACGGGGCCACCCAGTGTGTGTGTGTGTGTGTGTGTGTGTGTGTGTGTGTGAGAGAGAGAGAGAGAGAGAGAGAGAGAGAGAGAGAGAGAGAGAGAGAGAGAGAGAGAGAGAGAGAGAGAGCAAAACTACGTCTTTTCAGTCTGTTTCTTCAGAAGTGAACATGGGTAGAAAATTAGGAAACATTATGACCTTTGCGTTCTTCAATTTTCGTATGTTGGCGCACATGCAAACTGAACAAAATGGATGTTGCTTCAATGCTGTGGACCTTCTCTGAGTAAGATAACGAAGCTTTTCGATACAATATAAGTAGGTGGTGATGCGGAGCCACCCAGGAGCCCCATACTATGCTGGTGTGAGACTACTTACACATTTTCAAATCCATTAACAGCCGACGTTTTGGGCTATCAACCCTCACGAATAACAGGTTTTGTCCATCCATTTACATCAAATAGATGGAATAAATAAAATAGATGTTTAACGACACCCTAGTACGAAAAAAAGCAACATCTGGCTATTGGGTGTCAAACTATGGTAAATGCAAAAATAATGTCGTGATCAGCATCAAAATAAAAATTCTAAAGTTAATAAAAACACAGCGTAAAGAACTGTATGAAAAGTACAGATATGGCAGATATATAAAATTAAAATTGAGAATAAAAGTCAGTATCACGTAGAAATTGTAATAAAAGTTCTTGATGGAATCCATTACATTTCTTTGACCAAATATATCTTTTCTAGTTTCTATCAGATGCTTACTCCACCAGAATGTGGCGTACTGTCACAGGACACTGACAGTTCACACTGAGGTGGAGGATCCCTGCACTCCCTATAGGAGGGTGCCACTCTTCCAAGACTGACTTGATAGCATGAAGCTTGTTCACAAACTCACTTTCCCAATCATTTTGCCAAGTCGAACTGATAAATTGGTTGACACTATGTTTAAAATCTGTATAAGGCATGAATCAAATCAAAAACAGACTTGGCAGCTGAATCTGTCTTTTCATTACCCATGATGTCAACATGGCTGGGCACGCAACAAAATACAACATCTTTATTGGCAATGGATAAAAAGACACACTTTTTCGTATCACCATCCAAATTAAGCGATGGTCCAGCTTCATATTGCATAAAGCTTGGATACGAAAGTGAGTTGGTAAAAATAATAAATTTGGATGCAATCGAATCCTTGATTTCTTCTAAGGCTTTAATGACTCCCCAAATTCAGCAGTGAAGTTTGATGCTGAGTCAGGCAGTCTGATGAAAAGTATAGTGTCTGATGGATAAACTTTAGCACAAGCCAGGAATTCGAATCCCTTGATCCATCTGTATAAACAGGAACAGGGCTTCTAGATTATGGTAGCCCCACTCTCATGGCTAGTGATATTCAATGTTGGGTTAGTAAATAACTACTATTGCCATGCCCGATGGAAAGTGAAAAAAAAAGATTTTAAATGTTGCAGTGTAGTCTTATTTGTAGGTATGAATATTCTGCCCCCACCCCAACCCCCAATGTTAGTGTTTTTTAAGCTCTATCTCTCTTTAGGTGACATATCTGATTATTACTATTATTTAGTAAAATTGTATTGACTTAAAGTAAACTAGGGCTAGTGAATTTTAATCACTGATCCTATGGCTAGTGGATTTTATAAAAATTCTAGAAGCCCTGCAGGAATGTAATCATGGTACTTGTCTTAAATTTCCATGAAAAATTGTTTATATACAACAGCATCTGTGCGATCTTTCTTCAGATGCGCAAGATCAAACACAATTTTATACACCAAGGTGGTAAAACTAAATATGAACAAGAATTTTCCAGTGTCAGTTAAATCCGTGTTGAAAATCGATATAAAAAAAAAAAAACCCGCTGATGGCGAAGACCAAATGTACGAATAGCATTTGGCCTTGCACCAAGCACTTCATATATTTGTTATCAAACACCGCTTGATGTTTTGGTAATGATTTAATCTCAGTGGCATACTAAAACACAAGTAATTTGCGCAAAAACCTAAAAAAATTTAAAAAATTCAACATCCACTGTCAGGCCGCTGGTTCTTCAGAAGACAACCCATGTTGAAGCTGATAAGGCGTTATTTATTGTGTTGCACAAGTCATCATCACTACTATATTCATCCTCAAAAGGAGAATGAAATGATAATTGAGCCTGGAAGTCACTGTCGGTCCCACATTTGCTTGCACTGGAAGTCATCTTGTTGTAGGTTTCTGTGAAGAGAGTTTCCTTCATGACTTCACGGTTATTTACAGGCAAATGTTTTTACCCAGTAGAATTTTACTCGGTTGTTTCCGGCAGTGTTCTACGGGAGTGATTTTTTAATACTTTTATGGGGAATTTTCATAATAATTGATTTACATATCGGTGTTAAATATTATTGCAATGAATTAAAAAGACACTTAATTGTGTAATTTGAAATTTTAGTGTATGGTCTGGAACAGTACTTTAACCTTTGTTAACAACAGACCTTTGTTAACACAATTAACCAACTTTTACTCCTAAATAACGTGTACATTAACAGCTACTACTATCAACAGATAGTAATGAACTTTGTACCAAAAAATTTGAGATCTTCAACATTCCTGTTATAAATTTTGCAAATGTTCTAGTGTTAGACCATCCTGTAGCACTCAGATGGTCAGTATGAACAAGCCTGCAGTACATACTGCACTTGTTGAAGCTGCCCTGGTACTATGAGCTGTGTAACCATCAATGCCAGCCTTATTCAATAGACATTTGATCCAACGGGCTATATAGTTAGGCTACAAACTGCTTTGTGTGGTTTCCTAATCAACAATAAGTTTGTAGTGTCGCCTCTTAACTGAGCTTGTTCTTTTAATGTACTCTAGTACTATAGAAACCACATACAGTGAAACCCCACCTAACAACCACCCTTGTATTAAGAGCACTTTTTAAAGACCGGAATATTTCCTTATTATTTTATAGGTAAAACTACCCCAGTATTAAGACCACCCTGCATGCCATTGCAACTTTTCTGCATTTATCAATGGTTCCTTTGTTCTTTCTGATTGTTAATAAATGACAGGTAATACAGTCAAAGAGTAATCATGTTAGTTAAATGGAGCATGAAAAGGATACCAGTACATTTAGTATCAAGAAAACATTGTAACCTAGTTAATATTAATGAGCTATGGAACGTGATGATTGATTGTTTTCTTACTGCAGTCAGTCAAGTGACCCACAAGCCTGCACACATTCTGATTATAGTGACATGCTAATTAAACACATTTATAAAGATGCACACTGACGATACAAAGTATGTAACTTATTAAGAGCATCACTACAATTACTTTAATGCCCAGCCCAGAACGTTGATTACATGCATATATTATTGTTTAGTTGAAGATACACATTCACAGTCATCCCTACGAGACAGGACGAACTTAATTGTTAACTGGAATATCGTTCCATTAAGGTGACCAACTAATCCAAAAAGTAACAAAACAAATTGTTATTTAGAGAGGTGGCATTGACAAAGTGGGTTTGTATATCTTGAGCGAGTTATGTCAAAGTGCTGAAACCCAAACATGAATGTTGTAGTCGTACTATCACTATATTTCGATATAATTTTATATGCAACATTGTTATTAGAAACATCAAATTCAACAGACAATACACTTTTTTCATATAATTTCGAATAATATATTCAGTATTTATAAATTCATCGACATTAGTTCTTAATCCTATTTTAGTGCTCACTGTAAATAATTAAAATAAATGATATTTGCAATCTATTTCATATGTTATAATTGTATATAATTTGGAATCAACATAAAATGATAGTAACCCACTAACAAGCCCACCCTTCTAATAAGACCATATTTATTAAGTCCCATGGGTGGTCGTAATAGCAGTTTCACTGTATAAAGAATGCTCAGAAAACTTCCTTACGACCAAAGGTCCTGCATGAAATGAAGGTTACATTGCTTAAGTAAAGTTTTAAATGAAACACTATTTTATATGCATATTAACTACTGGTATGCATGTTTTCTAAATCTAAGTGTGACAGTGACCGCTGTCCAGATACTACTGCCAGCAATTAACATAGTTAACTTAAAAAGTTAATTTAGCTAGACTCCAATTCTCTTTGGATGTTTTAGAATCAATGGAGGCCAAACACACATGCACATCATTGTTGGAAACCAACTTTGAGTGTTCCACATTGGAGCCACTTCAGTATTAACCCTGTTGCTCGGTCTGCGATGACTTTCTGGCTCACTTTGTTCAAAATGCTGAAAGGAGGAAAAAGTGTAAAATGAAATATTTCCCCAACATAAATTAAAGACATCTAGAGCATAAGTACCCGGACCCCATTTCCAGCTGACTCATTGTTAAGTCTAGAAGCAAATATATCAACTGTGGGTGTTACAAAACCCAGATGAGTTACTTTTAGAAATATATTAGTATTTTAAGTATGCATTCAGTTTCTACTCTCCCTGTGCTGTGAAGTTTTCTGATCTAGGAAGGTGAACTGCAGTGAACCACATTTCATTTGCTTGCATATTGTCAAATTTCTCTTGCCTTCATGTTACACACCATAGACTTGGCTCCACCCATATTGTCAAATTTCTCTTGCCTTCATGTTACACACCATAGACTTGGCTCCACCCATATTGTCAAATTTCTCTTGCCTTTCATGTTACACACCATAGACTTGGCTCCACCCATATTGTCAAATTTCTCTTGCCTTCATGTTACACACCATAGACTTGGCTCCACCCATATTGTCAAATTTCTCTTGCCTTCATGTTACACACCATAGACTTGGCTCCACCCATATTGTCAAATTTCTCTTGCCTTCATGTTACACACCATAGACTTGGCTCCACCCATATTGTCAAATTTCTCTTGCCTTCATGTTACACACCATAGACTTGGCTCCACCCATATTGTCAAATTTCTCTTGCCTTCATGTTACACACCATAGACTTGGCTCCACCCATATTGTCAAATTTCTCTTGCCTTCATGTTACACACCATAGACTTGGCTCCACCCATATTGTCAAATTTCTCTTGCCTTCATGTTACACACCATAGACTTGGCTCCACCCATATTGTCAAATTTCTCTTGCCTTCATGTTACACACCATAGACTTGGCTCCACCCATATTGTCAAATTTCTCTTGCCTTCATGTTACACACCATAGACTTGGCTCCACCCATATTGTCAAATTTCTCTTGCCTTCATGTTACACACCATAGACTTGGCTCCACCCATGTTGTTAATGTACGCCACAGAAGGCAGTACTAAACCAAATAACTTTTGGCTGGGTCAAACTTTAAGGTGCACCCAACTTTTGATACAGCAGTTAACACAACACGACCTGTGATTGGTGATAAATGTGAGTGTGTTGGTTGTAAAAAAAACAAGTTTCATCTGGGCAAAAAAATGTATGCAAGTTTATTTCATATAGTATACCACCGTGTCGGGTAACCTTGTGCTTGAAACACGTATGTGGTACCAGTAAAAAAAAAGTATTCAAATTTTGTGTGGAACTAGGGTAGTTATAGACACTACCCGTTATTTCTGAAATGAGCTTCACTCCCATTTTTGTTTTTGATTAAGGGTGAAGGGTGGTATTATTTATATCTGTGGTGTTTTATGTCAATTGATACCCTGCATATAGGAATTTTAGCCACATATTAGTCCATGAGACAGACCTCAATTTTTTTAGTTTGAGTACCAAATTGTAAACAGATCCAACATGGATTTTTAATTAGTCTGATATCTTTAAAAATGGCCAAAATCCCACAAATCAGCAAAATGATCATAACTCACTAGGAAAATCACCTTTGGACATGCAATTTTGCTTATTTTGTTCGGTTTACAATTCTGTATTAGCTGATGTATAGCTTTTAATATTTATTTTATAATGTCTTTACCACAATCAAGAATATGTATGGGGAAAAGACCATATACTCGAACCTGTTGCACGGAAGTATGTACATATGTACAGGGCTCGAACTTAAGAATTTGTCTCCCACAGCAATTTTTAAAAGAATTGCCATGGGTGAAATGGCCCACCAACAGCAACTTTGAGCCTGCAAGATTTTTTAAAAGTAACATTTGCAGCAAATAAACATGACTGAAAGGTTATTTTGCTGTATGTAGACATATTTCAAACATGCAACTGTTAAATATTGCAGTTAATGTACACCAGGAGCCTAATTCACTAAACTCTCACAACTCTGCGAACTCGCAGTGCAATGCTAAAAGACTTGCAAGGAGGATGCTTTGTTGTCAAGCAAAGTGTCACGGGGATCCTATAATACCTGTAACTGAATGAAACACGATTATCCAAATATCTCTCCTAACTGTATATTTATTAGATCTCTCTGTATCGGGCAGTGTATACCCGAGTAGCTCGGCTCTAGGTATAAACAGAGATACGATCTTATATAAAGTATATGTAATATAGCACGTTTAGTTCACTAGAAAACACAACAAAACACAATACACTTTGGAATCTGTATTAACCTTAAGCTAACAAATATATTTGCCGCAGTTAATTAGTTAACAACAACAATAATAATAACAATCCAGAACTAATCACTTAATTAGTTAATCACTAGGTGTCTAGTTTACACAATATTCTAATCACTTCACCGTGATACAACACACACACGTGTGATAATTGAGAAACGCTTCCAGGGGAACTTAATTAATAAAGGAATTACAACTCTATTCCTAACTGGTTAATTTTTAATTAACCCTGAACTACTCATTCAGTAACATTGTAATACAGAATTAATACTGGTACATATCACCATAAAGACAATAACCTACAGTTTACCTAGGTCCTCTAGGATGACTGGTTAAGCTTTAATAATTTTAGACAGTGAAGCCTACAATTTACTTCGTCAGTTACCGGAAACACTGTCTAAATAATATTGGTATAATACAGTATTAAAATATTTAAAGTCACATCAATCACATCAAGGTTATACAACAGAGCAGAAATAATATATTTACCAGTCCGGGACGGACAACGTTCCCCCTGGAAGCCTTCCTATGTTTCTCCCCGATATCTCTAAATCCTATCTATTTATTACAAAACCAAATATCGCCTGGGGGTACAAGGCGGTACCGAATACCTACAAGTGATATTTCCACAGCGACCAAGACGGCATATTTTTCTCAGATGGTCAGACTTACTGTCGCCTAGTTCGCCAAAATCACGGTCGTAAAACCGCACTATCGTAGGTATTACGTAACTACTGGCCACATGGCCTCCACACCTGATCTGGGTGTGTAATAGAGGGTACGGTCGCGCGGAGGTATTACGTAACAAAGTGCCCACCTAGTCTAAGTGCATATTGCAACTGCACACGGCTCTCTAAAGCAATTAATATCGCCACAGGCGAAAAGAAGTTAAGAGCATGTTCCGTCACACAAAGCCTAAGAGACCTATGTAAATTAGGCCCCAGGTGTATACATTTCACCTTTGTCGAGGAGCTTTACCGATGACACAAAACTGCCATTGGTGATGCTCTCTACCTACAGCAATTTATTTCTCAACGGCGGCAATTGCTGTCGTCATCAAGTTCGAGCACTGTATGTGTGTGTGTGTGTGCGTGTGCGTGTATGTCTACATGTCTATATCTGTCTTTATTTGTGTGGTGTGCTTGTCTATGTGAGTAGGTGTAAACCATTGGTGTAAATATTTAAGAACTTTGAAAAGCATGAAATGTATCTGAGAGACATTTGTGCAATTTATATATGTACTGGGTGACTAATATCTGTAATTGTCTGTTTACATCAGTATTACACCAGAAAGTAATTTCTAAGTCTCTACCAAAACAGATTGTAATAATCTGATTTACAAAAACTTTACTAAAAAGCAATGCTGGAGTGGCAGTCTCCTGTATAAAAAACATAAAACATTATTTAAATTCATCGATGTATGTTGTTATAAATATCTGATATAAGCAGAAATACAAGTTTGAAAATTATTTTTCTCTTCTTTTTAATCCATGCATTAAAGAAATCCTCACGCAAGGCTTTTGGACTGGTATGCATATTCAACTATCTATAATGCACTTTCTTGCTTAATATCAACAAGTATAATGTTATATTTAATTAATAAAACAGTTAAATATGGCAGCTATTATACATAACGGGCACAGCCATTTTGCACCATCCCAGTGAATACGTTCTCCGGCGAGCCGATGGTTACATAATACTTAATGCGTCACGTTAGAACTGAAGAAACAAATGTACCTGATTTTTGTGGATGCATCGCAATGTTCTGTAATATCCATCCCAGTAAGCGGGCAATAAGTATACATTACTTTTCAATACAAAATAAACCACCATTGTCAAAGTGGCGAAATAACTGTATTATGTTTTGTCCATGCATTAACCTACGTACTGAAATGAAAATCTAGTGTTTTCTTAGTTAATTGGTCTTTTCCTTCCGTGGCCTGTACCTGTGATTCCTGATTGGCTGGTGTATATTTGGAAGGTAACCAGTCACGGTAATTACCGCTGTCTAGACACAAACAATTGTCCTGTTTTATTAAGATCACAGGATTTTGTGGGCTAACCTGCCACCCCTAAAATGGTAATGGACATTATCAGCTGACCTGCTTTATTACTGTAAATAATTCTGTAAAACCCTTAAGTAGACTTTCTCATCTAAAATTAAAAAAACTGACCAATTACGTAGTCGCAAAGAAAAGAAAATATCAGTAATTGGTATTGTGAGTGATCATTTTTGCTCCATCGTACCCTACCAATAGGTCTAATAATAAGTTTTTTTTTTTTTTTTTTTACAAGAAAAATACTACAACTCCATTTCGTTCTATTGATGCAAATTGAAATATATTTAGTGAAATATTTTATTATACTATCAAGTCATTTATGTTGTTTTAAAAGTCAGGTTGATGAAAGCGAAGTGCCTTGTCATAAATTAATTAGAGCGTTTGTTTACACTTTGCATACAGGAGTTGGTAGGAGCTGACGTCACTTCGTCCCAAGCTACAGTACCGGACAGAATAAAACAAAACAAAAATTACAAGTTTTTCATTTCTTAAAGTTTCAGTATGTGTTGGTGGTCCAGATATGCATATTTCAAGGCTTGAGTTTACTTCCCCTTTAATAAAACGTTTTATTTGTAACAATCAGATTTTTTTTTTTTTAAAGTACCACAAAAAAGGGGGAAAAAGTGCCTCATAGTTGTAACATTGCAGGCCTAATAAATTAAGAAATCTTTGTATATATTCGAGAATCGCCGATAGTTAACTGGATTTCTACTTTATGCTGATGATGTGTTTATGTGCTGCATGAAAAAGGTTGACAGAGATCCCAGTGTATGTTAATCACATATCAACTTTTCTTCTTCTTTTTTAAGGTTGTTAATATGATTGAAATGTTTTGTTACAAACTTTCACTTTGCTTTTAAATACAGTGTTTCAAAAGGTGTACCAAGCAATGTTTTAGAACTATTTACAAATCATTTACTCTTGATAATATATACTTGTTAAAATTTTACATAGATCGTTTGGTGAAAATGGTTGAGGTCTGTTTTTATTGTAATCATATTATTAATGATGTAATGATTTTATTTGTGCGAAATCGATGACGAAGTTGATTTCGCTTTTGCGCTTAGTAAGGCGAAGTTTAGTACTATACAACAACTATATCGTCCGAATTGTCTCCAAGCGTGACTATTTTTATTAACTCTGGTTCAGTCGCCATGGGGGTGGGGGGCAGGGGGGGGGGGGGGGGGGTGGCAGCGACCGTATAAAATGATTTAGTCACCAAACGAAAAAAATGTCGCAATATACAGGCTTGCACTTTCCCAGACAGGAAAGCACATACCACGACCTTTGACCAGTTGTGGTCGACTGGTTGTTGGAGGCAAAATGGTACGACTGTTATACCAAAGGCTGTGGTATATGCTATCCTGTCTGTGGGATGGTACATATAAAAGATCTCTTGCTACAAATGGAAAAATCTAGCAGATCTCCTCTATAAGACTATATGTCAAAATTACCAAATGTTTGACATCAATAGCTGATTAATAAATGAATTTGAAAACAAACTTCTTCTTTTTTTAGATCTCAGCCCAAACTACATGTACAAGACCAATTGCTGGCCTAATTCCAAGTCCAACCAAGCTCAACTTCAATCAGCTGTAGCACCAGCCTCAAGCCCAGCTCTCACATGTTCAATATAACTACATTTATTACACATCACTGTAAGATATTGCTCGTGTCATAACAATCACTCTGTATCTAAATAATGTAATATTGGCGTGACGTAGATCACTTGCTGACCCAATTACTATAAAAATAATGTGTAGTTGGTCTCAGCATTTGCTTACTTCTGTGTTGCGGCTTGTTTGCAGTTGGTTTGTAATAAATAAAATACTAAACTAGCTTGACTGTCATACCATTTTTATGAAATGAGTGAACAGTGTTGGTATCCGACTCGCTTTCGCTCGTTGGATACCAAAACTGTTCACTCATTTCATAAAAATGGTATGACAGTCAAGCTCATTTAGTATTCTATATGTTCAATCCATACCTTATAAAACTCAATTTCCTGTGTTCCGTTCAAACAAGTTTCACAATTTCTTCATTGGCTCTCAGTCGTTTATTGTTTTGTCAATGACAGTAAAATGTTTCTCTGTAAGTAAAAAAAGTAATAATATATAATCCAGGAACACATTTAAAGAGCAAACAGGTTTAGAATTGAAAAGATGAGAGGAAAACACGAGTTAAAGGGAATAGGGTGCTCGGTAAGGAAAATGTATCGGAATCCAATGAAATTTTTTACATACATATTAATGGAAAAAATTCAAAATGCTTGCCACAATTGACAAGTTTCGTAATATTAGGTTTATTTTTAATATATTATGGGTTGTAATAACTGTACATAATTTGTTATGTTTCTCAGGGTGCTAATCTCAAATATGATGTCCAAAATATGATCAGATGCATGGATATTGATATTTACTGGCAAAGTATTGAATCCTATTTATTTTGACTATCTTGTATCCAATCGTCCAGATCCTATATGTAAAGATTGGTTGCGGTTCTGTTAACACTTCTCAGAAATGCCATCCAATTTCCCGTTGCTGTTTTCTTTATTACTGAATATTTTAATATAGAAACGAAAAATAAAAACACGAAAAACATTCCAGGATAGAACATTACATAGAAAAAGGAATGGAAATATAACAAACTTATGTAAGAAAACAACCAAAGGACAGAATTGGAAAAAACAGTATTTTCTCTTCTATAGATACATCATCAAGGGTGGGATGCCCTTAACGGACCATGACCGTGCTGTTAATATTGACAGTGGTGATGGTGGCATCCATCAGTGGTGTGGAAGAACGATCTCACGTATTACGTAAAGAATCGCAATGTCGTCTTCCAACAAATGGTTTCTCACAGGGTGGGTAAGCGTAACTACCATGGATGCAGGTGTTACGTAACCTCCCATACAATTATTGTGTTAGTAGTAACATCAACAACGTTATGGGTGAATCCATCAGAACATTGTGCGAAAACATCCACCTGGGTTTTCTTTCTAGTAAACAGTGATCTGCTAGCTCATTTGGGTGGAAACATGTTGCCAGTGTGCAGTGAATTATATATGCTAGTGTTATCCTGATAAAAGTCCTGTCTGACAATGGATATATTGCCCTGTAGGCTACTTGAGTAACTGACATCACCGTTCCTGGTGACAATTCACTACCGAATACACTGAACAAGACCATTCTTTATCGTGTTACATTGTATTGTGCATTAAATTATTTTGTTTTGGGTGGTTAGTGAGAGGAGTTTGTTACATTATTTACCCACTCCAGATGAGGGCGCAAAGATGGGGGTGGAGGGTGCAAAAGAGAAAACGGGACAATGGTTTAGGATCAAACATGACAAAATAGGGTAGGTCATGCAGTTTAAAAAAAAACAAAAACAACTAACTAAATTATTAATTTATTTTTGAAAACTTCATTCACCTTTACAGGTTGAGATAAATTTTCACTAAATACTAAAAAATAAATTGAATTTTTTTATACCCATGTACATAAAAAAAGGCCCTGTGGCTAGCGACGTTTTAAAAAAACTTGTCATACCCTGCGTATTTATTGAGACGAATGTACAAGTACAGCTATGTACCCAGTTTTATTGACTTGGGACACATGGATCATCATTAGAGCAGCTTTGACAATATACATATGATCTTAACGACAAAACTAGAACTGGAAGGTACTAGTATTGAAATTTCAGGTTCTGTATCGGTATCTTTGGGGGTGATTTACCTCGGTATCGGTATGGGCACAATACCGATACTGATATTGAGTGGTATTTTCGGTATATTCGGCTTTAAATGCATGCCCGAGTCAATTAGGCTCACCCACCAATTTCATCTAAATACAATTAAATTCCATACATGTCTGTCTCTGTCTGTCTGTCTGTCTGTCTCTCTCTCTCTAGCTATTTTGCATTCATCAGATATATCGTTAATGCTTTACTAAATGGTGGGAAACATTTTTCAATACCGAAATTCCGGTAATTTGAGATCTGCTCAGTACTGTAAATCGGTATTAATACTAAACGGTATATATTATATGGTATACCGCCCAGCTCTAAACAAAACCTACATAATCAAAACGTATCTCTGCAAAATGCAGATTTATGTCAGCAGGTATTGGACTATGGAGAAAACTTGGGAGTTTTTTCTCTTTTATAGATACATTACCTGTCCTCACAAGTGCAATCCCCCCCCCCCCCCACCCACCCACGCGAGTGGTCTGGTCTGAACATCCCAACAACCAATGGGATGGCCTAAAATTCTTCACTGTATGCTCCCTGTAGTTCCGGTCATGTGACTTCAACTTCCTTCTTTTCCATGAGCGCATCACCGGAGAACAGGAAATGGGGAGGCTTGGGCAGGAATAAATCCATGAGGACAGGTAATGTATCTATAAAAGAGAAAACACTCCAAGTTTTCTCCATTTCTTTTCACATTACTTGTCCTCAACAAGTGCAGCATTCAACAAATGGCGGTGGGTAATGTGATCCGCAGATGCACAATTGCTCTCCCCAAGACTGGATGGAGTCTGACAAGTGGAAGAATTAAGACCAACCATGGTAAGCCCTCCTCCTAGGGATGCCCATCACAAACCCATGCAGGTGATGTTAGTAACAACCAGAAAAGGCGGCATCCGTCAGCAGTGGCATGTACGGCTCCCCTAATCACATGGAACAGGAACCGTAAAGCCACATCTCAAGTTGGTTCTGACAGGGTGGAAAGACGTACCACCAGGGATGCAGGTGTTAGGTAACCTCCCACCGTATTGGAGTGTTTTTAGTAAAAACAAGCAACAACATAGTATGGGTGCATCCGTCAGAACACTGAACTAAACAAATACCCAAACGTTTTCTGGCTAGTACACCAAAGAAGTGTTAGTTCAGTTAGGGAACATATGGCCAAGTGCAGTGCAAGGCAAATGGTATCAGTGCAAAGAACAGAAGTCTTAGCAAGTCATCATCTGTTGAAATGAAAGACATCTCGGTGTGCAGTCCATAAGTCAACAGTAGCTCAGCGACGATGAGGACGGCTAGTATTCACCAAAGTCTGCACAGTCACCACAGGTCCCAGATGATGGAAACCCTGAACATCCTCTGTGGAGACATCTCGCAAGTAGTAGTTAGCGAAGATAGAATCAGTCACCCGAAAACAACCAGTAAATATGTGCTGAATGGGTGTGTTACAGTGCAGGGACATGCAGGGATAGAAGCTAAAGTTCGCCCCCTCGCCCCAGGCGAGTAGAAATCTCTGGGGGTGAGTGCAATTTAAATAGCCCTTTCCGGTTTTTGTTTCCGATTTGGGAAAATTGACGTAATATTCCGATTGTAGATCAGGCATGTTCAGAAGAGAAGTATGTGTGTGTGTGTGTGTGTGTGTGTATGTGTCTGTTGGTGCTTTGTGTTCGTTTCGTATTGCAATAGATCATGTTGGCATCAATATATTTTAACTAGCAGCAGCTGCTTCCAAATGTCACAAGTTTACCAGTGGACATCCGAGTGTATTAGGACAGAATAAAATAATTCAGTAACAGTAAAGATAATTCCTGAGTTGTATGACTTAAATTAATTTAATATTATAATTGCTATTATTATTATTTTTGTAAACACCCCACCCTTTGCTGCCGCCTTGGGGGTGGAGTGGGGATGTAATTTACACCCCCCCCCCCAAAAAAAAACATTTACTAAATGACGACCACGGTGGTGTACTTTACTGTAATGTTTATCATGTGCAATTATGATCTTTTATAAAGTATTGTTAGCCAGAAACTTGTGACAAAGGCTTCTAAATAAGGAATCTCCATTAAACAAATACGAAAACTAATCACAAATGACAACACATTTGAATCTTCACTTTTATTCATTTCATTGTGGATGTCCATTATATTTGCACTATTAAAGATAAAGTACAAGCAACACAGTAATGGATGTTCAATCCTTGAAACCGGCCTCGGTGGCGTCGTGGTTAGGCCATCGGTCTACAGGCTGGTAGGTACTGGTTTCGGATCCCAGTCGAGGCATGGGATTTTTAATCCAGATACCGACTCCAGACCCTGAATGAGTGCTCCGCAAGGCTCAATGGGTAGGTGTAAACCACTTGCACCAACCAGTGATCCATAACTGGTTCAACAAAAGCCATGGTTTGTGCTATCCTGCCCGTGGGAGGCACAAATGAAATATCCCTTGTTGCCTGTCGTAAAAGAGTAGCATATGTGGCAACAGCGGGTTTCCTCTAAAAAACCCAGTGTCAGAATGACCATATGTTTGAGTCCAATAGCCGATGATGAGATACAAAATCAATTTGCTCTAATGGCGTCGTTAAATAAAACAAAGCTTTACTTTTCAATCCTTGATCAACTTACTAGATCCCATATAGGTTTCGTCTTCTTAAACTGCTTCAATAATAAAGTGGGGGTGGTAGGGGGCTAGTGATTTTTCCTGGGGACTAGCAACTTTTCTCAGCTAATAGTCCCCCGGGCCAGTGAACATATTTCCTAGTTTCTACCACTGACAGGGTGGCGGCCAGTGTACGCAATTCATGCGGATTGGATGCTGAAGGTGCAGGCAAACCTTCCTTCTGGTATGCAGACAGGATCGTAGACCGGGTCCACGTTGAGACGAAGATAGCGACGAGCATAATAAGACAATGGAGGAAACTAATCCACCATAATAAAACACAAGTATCACAAAAAAAAACAAAACTTTGATTCCAAACAGCAGAGCTAAAAAAAAACCATGTCCGAACCAGATTAGCGAAAGGAAAAGAAGGAAGTTGAAGTCTCATGACCGGAACTACAGGGAGCATACAGTGAAGAATTTTAGGCCATCCCATTGGCTGTTGGGATGTTCGGACCAGACCACTCGTGTGTGTGTGTGTGTGGGGGGGGGGGGGGGGGGGGGTGAACTTGTGAGGACAGGTAATATTAAAAGAAAAAGGAATACGGAAAAAGAGAGCTGTAAAATAATACCTGATGTATGCTTGTCATTTAATCTCCGTGGAAGCAGAATTCCTTTTCTTTTCAAGAGGAGACACATTGTTAGAGAGGCTTGTCTTCATCACGATCGAGTGCTGAGAATGAAAGCAACAAAACCATTATTATCTCCAAAGTCGTAACTTTGTGACTTTGTCATATACAGAGGCCAGTCGATATTTACAATGTCATCATTCATTTCATTTCAAGTTATTTTCATGCTTATATCCAATTAAGGTTCAAGCACACTGTCCTGGGCACACACCTCAGCTATCTGGACTGTCTGTCCAGGACAGTGGGTTAGTTGTTAGTTGGTTAGTGGTTAGTGAGAGAGAAGAGGGTGTAGTGGCCTTACACCTACCCATTGAGCCCTTAAGAACTCGCTCTGGGTTGGAGGTGGTACCGGGCTGCAAACCCCGTACCTACCAGCATGTAGTCCGATGGCGTAACCACTACGCCACCGAGGCTGGTCATCATTCAGTTAATAAAAACAGACACGGGCAATCATGTTGTTTGTAAGACAACAAAATGCCACAAGATAGCAGTATGTATAAATAATACCTGGTAATAATAAAAAAAAAAAATTGGACAAGTGGAGAAAAGTATATGACTTTAAATTACTTTTCGTCGTAAATACTACCGGTATATGTCCCATGTGAAATGTCCCATATACTAGTAAGACATTAATTGATTATTGTTGTTGCTGCTCTCTCTCTCTCTCTCTCTCTCTCTCTCTCTCTCTCTCTCTCCTCTCTCTCTCTCTCTCCTCCTCTCTCTCTCTCTCTCTCTCTCTCTCTCTCTCTCTCTCTCTCTCTCTCTCTCTGTCTGTGTGTGTGTGTGTGTGTGGAGGGGATTTTTTGTTGTTATCATTGTTTTTGTTGTTCTTCAGCGACTGAGTGAAAGTTCTTTTATTTCGGGAAGAATCTCTCCTTTTCTCATTAAAGGCATTTGTTCACAGATTTAGTGGGCCTTATTTCTCTAAATATAAATTATAAATGGAAATTACATTCATTTGGAATACCAATTTGAAACCTCGTTATTGTATTATCCAAAACATTTTAACTGAACCATGATAGACAGAATCCTGCATCATTTTAAAAAATTTGGAACTCTATAAAAAGTCATAAAACGTATGACAAAACTGATTACGTAGTGATGAGGCTATACAGGCTATTTTCACAAAAAGGGGCAAATAACGGCAAATAATTTTTTAAAATATAAAATGTGTTTTTTGTGTCTTTAGTATTAAAATCTAAAGCAGATCATGTATATGTTCAGTGGTGCATGATTTCAAGTAGCAAAACTAGATGTATAATTTTTTTAAACGTACATAAAAATATTTCCATCCTGCTTTTACCCTTAATCGTAAGGCATAATAGTAAACAATTGTCTTTACCATTAATTTATTAAACACAGAAAATCTATTAATGGTACATATTTTTATAAATGTACAGTGAAACTCCTCTAAACCAGACACCCTCAGGACCAAGTAAAATTTCGGGTATTAAGAGGTATCCAGTTTAGAGAGGTTAAGTTCTGTATCGATTTTTAAAAAAGGACCGTTAAAAATGTCCGGTTTGGGAGAGAATTCCGGTTTACAGAGGGTCCGGTTTTGAGAGGTTTCACTGTATATAGTATCTATAATTGTTACTATTACAGGCGTATGTAAGATATAATGCTATACTGGATGATTGTGAAAAAGTGTTAAATCTGTCTTTTCTATTATGCAACATAGATAACGGTAGAGACACATGACATGGTATTTGTGCCATCTGCAATGTACATCGGTAATGCAATCATGCAAATGGCTTTTAAAAACAGATTTACTCTAATATAAATGATGGGTTTCTCATGCTTCCAGAATATTTTATTAAACTATAAAACAATAAATAGAAAGACAATAAATGTGACATTGAAAGAAGTTTTTTTAAGAATTAAAAATAACTTGCCTATAAAGATACCCAGCTAGTATTTATGTACTTAACATGCTGATCTAAGCTAGACCTAGATTTGACAGTGCCATCTGGTGGGAAACTTTCAAACTAATAAAATGTTGGTTCTTTTTGTAGGTAATATAATGGTAAAGACAATAAAATGAAAAATAAAAGGTGCAAATTAAAGTTGTATGCAGTGTAGTTTTATTTTAATATTTTAAATTAAAATTTAAGAAACGTATGTATTTGTGAGTGGTTTACTTACATTTTGCAATTTAAAAGCAAACACTTAATTAGTATTTTAGGGAGTTTAGCGATCCCATAACGATAACATGTGCTTTTGTGCATAATAACAGAGTGGACATTTTGGGTACATAATTTTAAGGTCCACAAGCTTTTCTAATGCATATGCATGGCCAAATATCATCTTCAGAGCATCAAGTGAAAATGCTTTTTATGTGCATCCCTGTTTATTTACATTATATTTATAATTGCTGTTTTGTGGAAAATATTGGAGCTGCAATGTCTACCGTTATTTGCCCCTTTTTGTGAAAATGGCCTATATATACAACAGCGTGTAATATATACCCTGGAATTTTATATAAACGACCGTAGTGCATAGAGACATGGCAAATGAGGGCCGGCTATACACACAGGGTGCGAAATAAGTTATAAAAATTATATAGCAATTCTTTTGTCATCGTTACGCCTGGAATTTTAGCTTGGGGCGAAGTGATGTTAGCTCCAATCAACTTCTGTATGTACAGTGTAAACAAACGCTTTCATTTTCAACAAAGTGCTTCGCTTTCATCAGCATGACTTGTAAAACAAACTAAATGACTTAATAATATAATAAACTAGTTTAACTAAATATATTTCAATTTCCATTAATAGAAAGAAACGGAGATAGTATTTTTTCTTTCTTAAAACTCCAAAGAATAAATGCATATTATTAGGCCTATTGGTAGGGTACGTTGGAGCAAAAACGATCACTCACAATACCCAAGTGATAATTTTCTTTTCTTTGGGACTACGTAATTGGTCAGTTTTGTGAATGTCTACTTAATCATGGGTTTCACCAATCTGATTAAAATTAGCTCTACTGGGTCTAGCTAGTAGATCTAGCAGCATTGCATGGACTCCCATGTCCAGGTGACATTTCATATATATGTAACAATTTAAATATCGCCTTTTATAGCGTTATTCGGGAGCATACAAATTCTAAAAATATCGGTCGAGACTATTTATGCAATAGGCGAACGTGTTGGTCTATTTCAACATTGAAAAAAACAGGGGGAAAAGTGCAGTAATAAACTTTGGCTTGTATACTAGTATAAACAGATTTTATGGCTATACCATCAGGGGTTTTATTTCGTCTTGAAACAAATTTTATATAAATTTTATATTGCAATTAGTTTCCGGCATACTTCGTAATTCACCCGAATCATTTTGTATACCCTCGGCATAATCCCGAATGTTTTAATAGTGGAGCTAATTTTAATTAGATTGGGGTTTCACAGAATTATTTACAGTAATAAAGCAGGTCGGCTGATAATGTCCATTACCATTTTAGGGGCGGTCGGTTATCTCACAATACAGGTACAGGCCACAGAAAGAAAAAAGACCACTTAGTAATTTAAAAAACAGGGTATGTACTTTGGATTTTTTTTGATTGGCCAATCGTGCTACTGAAAGCAACACTTTGACTCGCCCGTACAACTTTTGAATGGCCCGCGACCGAATTTCATTTTAAAAAAGAACTTACTTAAATTACACTTTAAAAACGTTATCATACCATACAAAAAATATAACAACACAAAAGAAGGAAACAGAACTTGTTTTAGTTTTATTACAAACTGTTGTAATTAAATTCTAATTATTATATGTCATGGGACCCAGTCAAACATCTGGAATGTTTTACCAAAGTTAGGTCTTGGAATGAATAAGGTGCTTTTATGACCGTATAGGAGGGGCGCTTATTCAAAGACGTGGGCCTACGTCCGGTCAAATACGGTATTCGATATAATAATCATGAGAAACGAAAGTACGGTGCCATGATTTTACTGATACGCTACTGAAAAGTATTGTTTCCGTGAAATGCAGGGGCCTCACACACACACACACACACACACACACACACTGTACATAGGGCATGGATGTAGAGAGGGGGGTTGGGGGTCAGTTATAGTTTTCTTACTTGCACAACCAATCGAAGTCTGTGACCGGCCTCGAGGTTTTGGCCAAGGTTTGAAATGGATGGCGCTTTCTGCAAACTACGCAAGTATACAAAAGGGATAAAGAGGCAGTTTGCTTTATGAAATTTTGGTTGCCCGCCGGATGACTGAATTGCAAATTTCACTCGTTAGAGCAAATTTTTACTCGTCTGGGGCGACGGGCGGGTACTTTTGGCCAGCCCTGAAAGGTATATAGGAGAGCAATTTATCATAGTTGTTAACAATTTGATTTGGACTTTAGTTTAAACAATATTTATTCCTTTTTTTTTCCTGGTGGGATTGGTCGACAGGCTACAAGCCTATAGGCTATTAGGACCTTTCCTATTATACCATCGACGTCCCAAACTGCGTTCACCTAACGACAAAAACACGAATACGATGTTATTCAGCATTTTTCAGCTACAATACGTGAAACAAAATAGACTGTAATCATTTAACGTAAAAAAATCTACAATTTGGATGTAAAACAAATCCATTCTAGTAAACAAAAGTGAAACACCCTCCGGAAAACAGGAAAAAGTGTGACGTTTCTAACTGCATTCAGGCACATGCGTTTGCAAAAAGTATCGTAATGTGCATGTGCAGTTTGTCATTTTCCATTTTTAAGGCCACTACATGAAAAAACATGTTTCTCAACTATGCACAGTTGACGAACACTTAGTTTAATTTGTTTTTGTTTTTAAAAAGGAAAAATTATATTTGTCAAGCGTTCGGGTCTGGTCCTGGTCCGCGTTTTATCAACACACATGAATAACACTTGATGTCAATACTGATAGACACCCTCCTCTGCAAAATTTCATGTGCATGCCCCTGCAGTTATAATTTAAAAGCTAAACTGAGTTGTGTCACTTGGCCCATGGTTTCATTCAATACCCTAGCTTCATATAATAGCAACAACTGACTGTACTATGTTGTTTGTTTAATATTTTGTAATACATTCTAAAACAGTTTACACACATGTAAAATGGTATTTGCATTTTGCACTCTTCCAAATATGTCAAAGAAAAGGGCACAGATGGTGACACCTCATACAAACTTTTTAAATGTCCTAAAATTATCGGTGAAATACGCTTTTTTACCAGTACTTTTGCTACAAAAATATGTATAAAATACCTACTAAAGTTGTATCTTAAATGCAGCAGAATGCAGGAAATGGCATCTAGAATTCAAAAATGTTCGGGGGAGCTTGCCCCCGGACCCCCCTAGCACTCACTCGCTTCGCTCGGTTGACATCCGCCTCCCCAATATTAATTTGCTTCCGACGTCCCTGGGGGGGGGGGGGGGGGGGGGGGGGGGGGGGGGGGGGGGGGGAGAGGGGGTTGGACTTTAGGTGCCACCAGTGTATATGGAAATCTAACTAATCCTAACCCTACTAACCAAAATAGAAAGGTAACAGTTGGATATTTAAAATAAAAAAATAAAAAGTTTTTGCAGTCACAAAATAATTCAAAGATGCTACTTTCAGAAAACCCGCGTTTATCACTATTCATGACGTCACATGTGCTTTGCTTGCCTACATCAGAATGTAAAATTAAAATATTCCAAACTTATCCTTATCTAGAAATTCTAAAAGTTATTGTCTTTGAACCGCATTCCCACCTATGGGACGCACCATGCTCTGGCGGATGACTATCAGTTGCCTCCAGCTGACGAACTTGACTAAAGACAATGTAGTCATTGAAACAATCTTGCAATGTTGCATTGCAAAATGGCACACGGCGTGTCCTTATCCATTTAACCGCAAAAAGGGCGGGGGAAATGTCTATAACGTACAATAACCACAGTGATTACAAATTAAGTAACTAAAACGATATTCAAACCAGGTTTCTTCTAGCAGCAGTCCGTACAAAGTTAAAAATTCCATTATTACAGCCACCGTAACCGCAAACCAACACCAACCGCAGTGTCCGCAGCGAGAGATCAAAACGAGGCTGGGCGCTGTACACAAACCTCGAAAAAAAGAAAAAAAAGAAATGTTTTATTTAACGACGCACTCAACACATTTTATTTACGGGTATATGGCGTCAGACATATGGTTAAGGACCACACAGATTTTGAGAAGAAACCCGCTGTCGCCACTACATGGGTTACTCGTTCCGATTAGCAGCAAGGGATCTTTTATTTGCGCTTCCCACAGACAGGATAGCACAATCCATGGCCTTTGTTGAACCAGTTATGGATCACTGGTCGGTGCAGGTGCAAGATTTGTAGATGTCATGGTCAAACAGTGTCAAACATGGCTGAGTTATATTAATTATTGGTTGTATGCGGTGGACTTTCTGTACCCTATATAGGACTCTTCTGTACATTACCCATGAAAACCTGACAGGTATCAGGTAATTTATAGGATGAGATTTGTTAGCCCTTTGTTCTTCTGTCACGTCGCCAAATTAGCCTTGGTGGTGTGCGTTTTTTTCCACTGCTGATTTGTGTGAATTGTGTACTAATATTTACTATATATGGTAATATTTAAAAACATAAAGTGTCAGTTCAAACGATCCCCGTCGGTGGGCCCATTGGGCTATTTCTCGTCCCAGCCAGTGTACTACGACTAGTACATCAAAGGCCGTGGTGTGAGTTATCCTGTCTATGGGATGGTGCATATAATCGATCCCTAGTTGCTACTAATGGAAAAATGGTTGCGGGTTTCCTTTCTAAGACTATATGTCAAAATTACCAAAACAAAGTCCTTAAACTTATATGGATGAGAAAGATTTTGGGTGTAATAAAGGATTATAAATGGAAGAACCTACTTTTATCGATAGTTCCAGAGTTTAACAATATAGCTTGTTTTGGAAATTCCTACCCAAAAGTCCTGGTAGGCAAAATAGATAACAAATTTTGGAATGATTGTCTGAATGCCTTCAGTGCTTTTGCACATAACATTTTGCCATCAACTTTCAATGGATTTTTGATAGAACCGATATTTTATAACTAATATTTGTATCGATAGAAAGCCTTTCTATAACTCAAATTGGCATTGAAAAGGTATCTCTCAGATTACAGATTTTTTTAACACACGTGGGTAAAATTCATACATTGTCAGAAATTCAAGATAATTTTGATACTGTACTGTCCTTTATAACTTATTATGGCGTTGTTCAAGCAATTAAAAATACTTCAGACGACTAAAGGTTGTTCAACCAGAGTCATTCTCCTTTCCTTTCTGGGTAATACCATTATTTTGAGAAAACTATTTTCGGTCAAAAAGGGCACTAAAACCTATTATTATATTTTAATAACTACAGTTAACAAAATAAGGACAGAAAGAAAATGGGAAGAACTCTTTAATTCTGAAATCGGTTGGGCAACAATATATTCCAAACCTTTTGAAGACAACTCAAGATACTAAGTTAAGGTGGTTCCAATATAGATTATTGCATAGAATTATTATAACTATGATATTTTTAACAAAAAATTAACAAAACTGAAACTAATTTTTGTACATTTTGTAAAAGCACTCCAGAAACCATATTACATCTTTTTGAGTACTGCTTACCAGTCAAAACCTTTTGGGATTCTTTTGTCCAATTCTTACTTGATGAATGTCCTCATATTCAATATTTATCTCTCAACTGACGAAATTTGTGATCTGTATAGATCTATTACTTGCCATATTCTTTATCTATAAATGTAAAGTAACAGATATCTTACCAAATATGAAACATTTTAAACATATTCTGAAATCTAGATATCTAACGGAAAACAGTATTTATCATGGTAAACGTTTATGCAACAATATTTCAAATTAAATGGGCTATGTAGGCCTATCATAATCTGTTTAAGACATAGTCAGCAATTACTGCTGAACAAATTATTCAATTTGTAACTGTTGTTTACTTTGGTGTTATGCACATGTATATTAATATTTTACGACAGACAGCCATGCCAGTCATTGTCAAATAATTAATGTTTTATATAAGAATAAACCTTCATTTGTGAAGTCTTATGATGTCTGCACCTGTAGCTTGTTTATTTCATTTATTTCATGAAACACCCGTGTGCGTGCCTGTGTGCGTATGCGTAGTTGTGTATTTGAGGTTTGTTTGTTTGTTGTTGTTGTTGTTGTTGGTGGTGGTGGTGGTGGTGGTGTGTGTGTGTGTGTGTGTGTGTGTTGTTTGTTTTGTGTTTGTTGTTGGGGTTTTTGTGTTTTTTGGGGTGGGTGGGTGGGGGTGGGATTGGATGGCGATGAGTGTATAAGTTGATACAATATAATAGAAAATATCTCGCAGAACCCATTTTGTATAGTTAATTTCTGTTTAATTAATTTACATGTCTAGTCCAAAATTATAATCTATGCGAACTTAGATTACATAAATACAATCGTTTATTTTTTTATCTGTACTTAATATATTAATACATACATGTATAACCTCTTGATAATAACTGTTGTAAATACTGAATGAAACTTTCGATCTGCATACCAAAATGAAAATGTATAATTTTGTATTGTAACTCTGTCACTTCTGTGGTTGAGACAGATAACAAATGTAAACAGGGGTTCTGTAAATAAATATTTAAAAAACAAAACAATAACCCCCCCCCCCCAACAACATGTTTATGTTCAATTCAATTTCCATCCGCCAAATACACAATCTCTCATGAATTTATATATATTTAATGCCTATGAGCAGTAAGGCATAAAACAAATAGCAGGGGCGGATTATGGGGGGGGGGTGTCCCAGTTGCACGGAACCCCCACGGCTAAAAAAACCAACCACCCCACCACGTAGATCTAAACTGATGTCCACGCACAATTTCAAATTATAAACATTTACATAATATTGTTTTGGACCCCCCTACCTAAAGCATAATCCGCCCCTGAATAGTAAAGAAAAACAAAACTATTTTAGTCGAACCTGTATATATAACGGTCACTCAAGTCACCTGGCAAATGTGGCCGTTATGGACAGGTGGCTGTTATATACAGTTAAATAAAAACATGTATGAAATAGTTTACTATGAACAGGCGCGGATCCAGGATTTTTTAATAGAGGGGGTCCAAAACACGTTGTTTTTGAAAATAGAATTAAAGGTCATTGACAAGTGGACGGGAAAAGTTAGCATTTTTTGTGTATTCTGTAATAATAATATATATTACCGCCTGGATCCGCGCCTGTGTTGTACATTATGGGGTAGTTATCTCCCCTATCTTCGTCAACTTTCTAATCTCAAAACCCTAAAGAGTTGATGGAGGGCGGGAAGATTTGTGCGATATTTTGGTTTGACTATTCTGATTTGACTGTGTCAATAATTAACGTTATTTGATTTAAAGCTATTGCACTATGAGTTGGTTGAGTAAACAAGATGGTGGCGATGTAGGATATGAGAATCTCTTGTCAGAACCGTCGGAAAAAAACGAGTCTTTCGAAAGAGTTCCAAGTGCTTTTGAGAATCATTCTGAAAGATTCCAAATTAAAGACAGAAATTTTACAAGACAGTATGCACATTTGTATGCAGAAAGACTCTGGAGCTTCCGGCCTAACATAGTGCAGGCAGCAAAAGATAAATGGGGTAATTAATTTTTTTTGGTTACTTTTATCTGTTGCTGTGTGAAAATTAATGAGGTGTGCAGCCTCCCCCAACCATAAAAACCCCATTCAAGTTACAATGGCTGTATTAGCCCGAGTACTCTGAATCCGTGAATGGTAAGAGAGCTAGACGGACATTAAGATGGTTGGTAGCTCTTACAGTCTTTTATTAGAAACTGCAGAATAAACAAATGCCAATAAATAATTCAATAAGGCCACGAGAATGAAAGTTATAGATTTGCGTCCACCGCCCGCATGCCGTGAAAGGTACCGCTGAACATTTTCATTATTTAAAAAAAATGTCATTATTTGCACAAAAAAGTCACTTATTGATCATCACACAAATTCAAGTTCCAAATCGTCAATAGTAGTAATGTCTACGAGGTCCTTCGCGCCAAAACTGCCATCTCCGTCATTAATTCTGAAGTGTAGCCCAGTAGAGCATTGAATCCTCAAGCAGGAAGCAGTATATTCCAAACATTGACGAAAATTGCCGAACTCTTGATGTGTCGAACGATGTGATTGGTCCTTCTGTTTCAGCGCATCGAATAAACCAATGAAAAATTAATTAAAATGAAATTTAAAAATTTCAATAGTTTATATTCCACCTTCAAACATGTCAGAGACCTCATTTGGACTTGAATCTATTATGGAAATAATAGATCAATAAAAATAATGAATAATGAAAAATGAAAAAAAGCCTCATGTGTTTTTAAAATTGTTCGGACGCAAATCTATAACTTTCATTCTCTTGGCCTAATGAAAAATCATCAGTTATAAACAATTAAATCTGTATCTGAGACCAAAGTATCTAGACCATAGTGGATCATACGTTCGTAACGTTGGTTTTAAAGACCATGTGCACCACCATGCTCGTACAGTGCACATAATACAGTGTTTAATCCCCTAGTGGCCGGTCTGACCCTGCACTGAGCCAGTGAATTTCTTTACCGAGACTGTAAAATTGTAAACATAAAATTTTTCAAAAAAGGGACTCACCATTGATCAGTTTGCCGATATAATTTTTTAAAATGCAAAAACAACTACTTGTTATCAATATATTCATCAAATAAGTACATTGTTCAAGCCCGATGGCTAGTGTGGAAGCAATGCTAGCCAATTGCGAATTTTAAAAACAATTGGCGAATTTTATTTTAATTTCGCGAAATAATTTCATGTAATAATTGTTATTTTGTTAGTTAATAACTGTGTTTCAGCAAATGTTCTGGTCACCAAGAGCTAGCCCTGGGGAAGAAAAACAATTCAACCACCATGATGATGATCGTATGAAGAAAAGAAAAATCAAACCACCACGATTGTTTGAATAAAGTCAATTATTTCTATTTCCTTTCACAGGTTCACTAATGAATATATGGACACCAGTAATCAGTGCTCGAAATAAGCAAAGACAAGTGGAAATTTACTCGGACAAGCATAATGTACCTCGGTGGTTATTCCGTGGACAAGTAAAACAATTAAATATTAAAGCAATATAATTTTGAACAATTGTTCAGTAAAATGAAATCAGCTGTGTCACATCACAAAATGTTACACAAATATCGTAGGTTGCGAGTTAAATGAACATAGTCTTGATAACATAATAGTCTTAGCTCGTGAATAGTCGGAATATCAAGGTGTTCCGAATTAATGCCTCGGCTGACATAAATTATTTACTTTATTAACAAATCATATTTGACACCATTCATATTTAAAAAAGAAAAAAAAAGTTTATTGTAAAACAAAATAGTTGCCTTTTAATCACAAACGTGAAAGCCAGTTTTTCTTTGATTTTTGGGAATTACTGATTACATCATTGGCAATGACTTTTAAATGTAAGATAAAAATATATTAGTTTACATTTATTACTTTATTATTTAAGCATGGATTATATTAATATATTTTTCTGCAGTGGATTTAATAAAATGCTTAACTTAAAAAATAATTTGGTATGGCAAATTTAAAACAACATTACAATCCATCAACAAAACCCAATCATAGGCCTATGCTGAGCTAGCTCTTTTTTGCTACACGTTTATGTCTGGTTCCCGAAGATTGGTTATTCAGTTTACATAGATGAGAATCCTTTGAAATTCCAGATTTTTGCGCTGCCCGATTTTGTTCTGGGTTTTGTAGAAATTTGTCACGTTTCACCCCAGCAGTCCGGGTTTTATATCAACCCAGCAATCCAGATTTTATATTTACCCAGTAGTCTGGGTTTTATACCAACCACCATTTCGGCAGTTATGTTATCCACTTAAGTTATCTTCTTCATCATTGGTCCCTTTTGATCTTGCGAGGTCTGTGAGCAGTGTAAATGTGCGTACTTGCTTGGACAAAAGTGGTGTATGCCGGTTGATGCACCCTCACGTAACCGGCATTTTTATTACCTGTCGGCTAAACAAGTGGTGAATTTGTTGGCAAATTCCAATAAGGCAACCGTTGTTACGTCTGCATCATTTAAACATATAATATTGAATAATACAATAGAATAGAATAGATGTTTAATGACACTCCAGCACGTAAAATACATTGGCTATTGGATGTCAAATTATGTGAATAATACAAAGCCAAGGACGAAAAATACTTCCGAAAATTAACAAATCATTAAAAAAAAAATTAGGTAAGATTTAGACTTAGCCTGTCTGCTTGACATAAAATAAACAAAAAAATAGGTTAGAAAATATTTTTTCCCGGTACACATTTTTAACAAATGATTAAGAAAACTACATACTAATAAAATCTATACCTCACAATGGTGATTGATTCTTTTTCTTGTCCATTTAATTACAGTAAAAAAACATTAATTTTGTAAGCTATGTACGGTTTGTCAAAAGCCGACACGATTCATCACGCGTGAATGAGTTTTAGCATGCTAATATTGCGGACAAACTTTTCTTTGTCTTTACTGTTCAACTTCACTGCGACTGTGTTGGTATACAGTTGTAATGGTACATGTATGCTGATTTTTAGCCAGATATAGGTACCTAATTTCTATACACGTTAGGTAAATCATTGCCCCAAAAATATGCTTTGAGTTGATCTCATCAAAAACAGTAGGTACTAAACAGGCTAACTGATGTGTAGACAGACATGTTAGTGAGTTGATCTCATTGAAGATGCCTGTAACTTAAATTTAATCAAAAAGTACACAGATGTGTGTTAGGAAAGTTAATATTTCAAAGGGAGGCCACTCTCATGAATTTCATGTCACATTTTTGTCTGACCACCGTCACTTGCATTAATTTAGGGACACCGTTAATTTCAGGATCTACAGTGTATATATATATATACATGTAAATTATTTCTTAAGTGTTTTTTTTTATGCTTTCAGGAAAAGACATTGCGATACGGAAACTTCACGAGTTACAAATTGATGAGAAATGTGTCATAATTGGAACACTTTTTAAACACATGGAAGCCAAGCCGAGTATTCTAAAGGAAATCAGTGAGGAGGTATATAGTTATCATTACTTGACTTTCTTACAGAGCCATGCTATTGCACGTTGTAATTGGGGTTCAAAATAGCATGTAAAATATGGCCTGCTGATATTTTTTTATAAATAGCATGTAAAATATGGCCTGCTATTATGTTTTTTTATTAATAGCATGTAACATACGGTCTGCTGTTATTT
The DNA here is from genome assembly GCF_016097555.1 of Gigantopelta aegis. Lineage (NCBI taxonomy): Eukaryota > Metazoa > Mollusca > Gastropoda > Neomphalida > Peltospiridae > Gigantopelta > Gigantopelta aegis. The sequence continues at coordinate 28,872,850 of NC_054706.1, forward strand.
TTATAAATAACATGTAAAATATGGCATGCTGTTATTTTTTTATAACTAGCATGTAAAATATGACCTGCTGTTATTTTTTATAAATAGCATGTAAAATATGGCCTGCTTAGAACAATATGGCCTGCTGGAAGTAAGAAAGCACCAGGGTGAGGGGAGGGTTTGGGACAGTGTGTGGAAAATCAGAACCTCTGAAATTAATTTTAGAGCATTATGGAATTAAAATATAATAGAATGATATGTACATGCTAAGTTGCGGGACGTGGCCCAGTGGTAAAGTGTTTGCTTGATGCATGGTTGGTTTGGAATCAATCCCCGTCAGTGGGCCCATTGGGCTATTTCTCGCTCCAGCCAGTGCAACACGACTGGTATATATCAAAGGCTGTGGTATGTGCAGGGCATAACATTTTATTTTTTCAGACAAACGATATGTCATTCGTGTGGTTTTAGTGTTTGCACGAACGATTTTCTCCAGTGGTTCAGATACAAATGAAAAGGTTAACCGGCAACGCTAATCAAATGAGAATCTAAGATGGGCGATTTTCGTAGCTTTTCTCCTAATTCTTATCATAAATACTAAATTATTATTATTATTTGGTATGCTGGGACTAACTTGAAAGCTGCCATTTACATTTCAGCACACTACCCCATCGGTTCTATTACAGGGGAGTTACAAGTACTTGTTGGCGCCAAACAATAGTCTGAACGAAACAGGGATTTCCTGGAAGCTTTGAGCTTCCGGGTCTGAACGGAAAGACCCGAAGTTCTGCAAATCCTCGATCGATCCAATCAGTGCTGCAACTCAGTGTTGGCGTGTGCTACAACAGCTTGCTCTGAATGTGCACGTAAAGTCCTATGACCTGACCTAACTCAGTGTTTTATCATGTTCTAATTTCCGCTTCGTTATTTTAAAGTCCCTTGTTAAACGTACTATTTTCTTCGCTGTGCCGACTTTGTAACTGAACGCAATGTCGAGTTCAAACGGATACATTGTTTTTTTCTCACACCTGCAATGCTAGGCCCGTTCTCTTATTATTTTATTCCAAAAATAGTTATAATAGCCAAGACACGTAAGTTTACATTTTCTGACAAGCGATTATAGTTTTTGCACGAACAATCCGTCGTTCGTGTCGATAATGGTTTTGCATAACTGACAGACGAACGACAAAATCGTGCGTGCCAAATTTTATGCCCTGTATGTGTTATCCTGTCTGTGTGATGGTGCCCTTGCTGCTAATTGAAAAGAGTAGCCCATGAAGTATCGACAGCAGGTTTCCTCTCCCAATATGTGTGTGGTCCGTAACTATATTTCCAATGCCATATAAGTAAATAAAGTGTGTTGAGTGCGTCATTAAATAAACCATTTTCTTCCTTGTACAAGCTAAATATAGCAGATGAGATAATTGTACTCGACAGATCTTTCTCTTGAAAAATTACCTGTAATTTTTGTTTTAGATAGTTGGCTATTTTTCGCTCCAGCCAGTGCCAGGCCGTGGTATGTGTTATCCTGTCTGTGAGATTATGCATAAAAGATCCCTTGCTGTACTAATAGAAAAATGTATCGGGTTTCCTCTCAAGGCTATACATATGTCAAAATTACCAAATGTTTGACATCCCAATAGCCGATGATTAACAAATCAATGTGATCTAGTGGTGTCGTTCAACAAAATAAACATATATATGATATTGTTTGCTTTGTGTGTAAATCAGGGCTAGCTCTGCCACTCTGCAAATCAAAATTTTATTTTGATTTGGCGAAAACATTTCATGTAATAATTCAGGACTTGTAGAATTTTTATAAAATCCACTAGCCATGGGATCAGTGATTTAAAACATTTACTAGCCACAATTAAAAATTCACTAGCCCTACTTTACTTTAAAGTTAATACAATTTTACTAAATAATAGTAATAATCAGATATGTCACCTAAATAGGAAGATAGAGCTTAAAAACACTAAGGTTGGGGTGGGGTCAGGATATTCATATTTACAAAATAGACTGAACTTCAGCATTTGACAAACATAATCACTGGCCATCGGCATGGCAATAGTAGTTATTTACTAGCCCAACATTGAATATCACTAGCCATGGGAGTGGGGCTACCATAATCTAGAAGCCCTGAATAATTGGTATTCCGTTGAAAAATAACAGTGGATTTTGCATATTTAAAGATAATTTGCCGATTTGTTTTGCTAACCGAGAGCTAGCCCTGTAATTGTGTGTTGTGTTTTGCAGCACAACTTGATGCCCCAGCCAGTGCGGACGAGGTACACGGAAGACTCAGACAAGCTGTTGTTGGAGGATGAGCTCCAGAGGATATTTCTGGTCGGGAAGCTCAAGGTGCAGACGTCAATCACAGGTCTGGGCATCACCATCCTTTCGGGGTGGGACATAGTCCAGTGGTGTTGTGCGGTCGGTCTGGGATCGATCCCCGTTACAGTGTTCGAGATTAAAAGTTTTGGCCAGTATCCCAGTTGGATACTAACATTTCAAAATCTGGTATCCCACTTGAGAATTTAGTATTCCACTTAAATGAAATTCATAAATAACATCGTAACAAACTTGGCCGACACTGTTACTTAATTTCATCACTTTCATTGTTTCAGCGAAAAATAAAAACGCAGGATTAAAAAAAACCCCAACATTATATGGTGTCCCGGTGGGATACTGGGTTCTTGAAGTCTGGTATCCCTGAGATATCGGGATACCGTTAATCTCAACCACTGCCCGTTAGTATGACCATTGGGCTATATCTCATTCCAGTCAGTGCACCACGACTGGTATATCAAAGGCCGTGGTATGTGCTATCCTGTCTGTGGGATGGTGCATTTAAAAGATTCCTTGCCAGTGTTTCTGCCAGAAAGAAATTGGGGGGTATAACGTTATGAAATTAAATATTTACAATGTTGACAAGGGGTTTGGGGGCCTCCAGAATGAAAATGGGTTAGGGTTCAGAAAAACATACAGTAATGATAAAGAGTCATTAATTTTGTAAAAAAATCAACTTAAAAAATAAAATCTGCAAAAACATTTGGGTATGCAATTTATCACATGTTTTGAAAATGTCTTTATCACTATACATGTAGTAAGATTGAATAGGTATGTAATAAAAGTTGGAACTAAAATGAGAAGATTTATTGCTGCAGGTGTCATAGTTGCAGTGTACGGAAAGGAACCCGATGATGACCGCGGGAAGTTCTATGTGGAGGATTATTGCTATCAAGCATTGCCAGAACAGGCGCCTCGCCCAGATGTGGGGGAAAGGTACAGATGTCTGAACCACATTGTTACCGATTAAATTTTACACATATTTTATACACACATAAATTGTGAAAAAAAAATTAAAAATTAAAATGACACAAATTCCACATACTAGATGATGAACATATTGAGGGGTTAGTGCCAGAACCACTTATTTCCTTTCCACTTCAATCTGAGAAAACTGCACTGAAAACTTTGGAATGCACTTAAAAATCGGAAACTTAACTTTTGCTAAATAGTTTGCTTTTAGATGCTAGCAGTTATTTGTTTTAGTATAAACCTTAAAAGTTTTGTCTGCTAATAATAATAAATTATGATGTAATTAGATGAAGAACTATTTAATTTATTCTGGAACTTGAACACAAACGGCTCCAACCAGCATGCCAGAGCAAGCTATTTTATAAACAGTTTTTCTTACAGTCCAGCATATGTGACAAATTGTGTGAATCTCAAGTCAAGAATAATGTTATCTTGCAGTGAGTCCACGTGGCATACAGTAAATGTTTAATTTCGCAGCAGCTTCTGAGACACCTAATTGGGTCTGTGTTGTTAATACTTTGAAAATGTACTGGCAGCAGGAAGTAATTGTAAACAATAACAAATTATCTTTGGATGGCAGACACTGGAAAGGGTCATGGGTGTTTCCAGCTGTGTTCACAGTAACCTTATCCTACACTGAGATGGTAAATTGTGCTCCCTGGTATTGTAGCAGGTTGTTAGAAGCTCTTAACAACTTTAGAAAAACAATATGTCAAACAAAGCAAAGCCTTAAAACCAGTTATAACAGATATATTTGTTATACTAATTATTACATGAAATGTAAGCTATCATACCAGTTATAACAGATATATTTATTACACTAATTAAACTCGAAATGTAAGCTATCAAGAGTAAACTGCACCACCTGTAGTGTTGAGTTACTGACTGAATTAATAATCAACCGTTAAGATAACTTAATATGTTTAATGATTTTTAATACACAGTAATTTAACGAAACAAAATGAATACAGGGCCAGTAACTATATTCAGCGTTTTTCTTTAAAGGTTTTCACTCGTTCTAAAGTGTCTACGTTTTGACATTTTCTAAAACAAAATTATGTTCAACTTAATGATTTAAACAGCAATTTAGAGAGAATAAAATGACAAATATATTTACAATCAACGTGTAATGATTCCTAGCAGAATGCGCATTTTCGTAGGTTTTACAAAGATGCACAACAATCTCAATGTGTGTAAGATGTTTGCATGCAACATGGGTCACATGTTACTAAAACAAAGTTATATGTGATTAAAACTTACTAAAATAATATGACATTAGCAAATAATTACCACAATTCTACTGTCCATGCAAGTAATACTACTAAAGGTACCTGTGTTGAAACCAAAATCTATTGATATACTTTAAATTGCACATATATGCACTGGCGTATCCGGGTAGCCAGGGATTGGGCACAAGAGGACCTCTTTTTTCACAATACCAACTTTTATAATGCATGTCACCCCATAAAATGTGTAAAAGCAGTGCCCTCCATCTCCACTCCACCCCCAATAAACGATTCTGGCTACCCTAATATGTATGTGTGTGTGTGTGTATATATATATATATATATATGGCTAGTGAATTGTTAAAATCACCTATTCCATGTTCCATGTTTTTTTAAATCCTCAAACTCTAGGAGTTTGGTGCTTGTGGATAGTTGTGTATCAAGTTTTAACTGTTATTTTTGTTCCCCTAAGAATTCAATATACTGCAGGTAGGAAGGTGTGTGTGTCCCGTGATCGTGACTATGTGGATCTACAAAACAAAGCTGGCTATGACACAGCACAACTCGAAACGAATCCGGCAAGTGATGTCTTGAAATCTGAACTGGATTATTATCACATCTTAAGCCAGTGTCTTTCTGCAATGTTAATTTTCAATCCAGACCCCGGTAACCTGATCTGGAAGTTGTTTAAACCATAGTTATCATATGTCCTCTCTGTGAGGTATTTCGACACTGATCTGTAAAATGCAAAAGCAAAATTGTTACCGGCATAGTGGCTGCTCCAACAAAACAGCGACGAGGTATCATTTATATGCATTTCCCCATTGACAGGAAAGTACATATCACAATCTTTAATGTATCAGTGAATGCCATTAAGTACAATAAGACCAGGTGTAAAACATATCTAAATACAGTTTAATGCATTCGTCATCAGCACTGATCTGGTGCGTGATTAAGTATAATGTTTGTCTAATGCGCCCATAGAATGATATACATGTACACACACACACATTTTATTTAAACACACTATAGCAGTAACCACTTTGTTATAATGACCAGAGATATCTCATCATTGGAACATCTGAAATGCTACAATTATTCCAGTTAATGTAGTAATATCTAGATATTTTAGCCCAGAAAATATGAATGTACATACATTTCAACTACTACAATGAACAACATTTATTATTTGTATGCATATTTATTTTATGCCATTTATATAAAGGGGGTCTCTTCTTCTAACCAATTAGTTATATTATGAACTACCATGAACGGACTCCGATTTAAAGAAAAATACTTGACCTGTATCTACTAATTCATGTTCAACTACATGTATATGTCAAATATTATATAATGTCTATAAAATTTACAATGACTAGAAAAGTTACAATCCTGTGATGATGCCTTTGAAATAATATAAACTAATTTCCCTCTATGCTAAGTAAATTAAAATATTTTATTGCGTATGGTCATAAAACATTTTATTATCTTTGGGCCGGCATCCTTTTTACAATAAATAATTCCCAGGCATTTTCATTTTAAATTGCAACTTAAATTTATTTTTTATATAATATTCAAATTGTCTACAAAATATAGACATAGCTAGATCATAATTTTTAACTAAGGTTGTTGCATATGGGAGCCATGTTTAAAAAAAGAAAGAAAGAAAGGAATTTTATATTTAATGACACACTCAACACAACTACAGGTATGTGGTGTCAGACATGTGATTAATGACCACAAATATATTTTAGAGAGGAAACTATGTGCAACTATTTTTTTATTAGCACCAAGGGATCTTTAATATATGCATCATCCCACAGACAGGATAGTAGGCCTACATATCATGGTCTGTAACACCAGTTGTGAAGCACTGGCTGGAACGAGAAATAGTCCAAACATTACACTAACAGGGATCGATCCTAGACAGACCGTACACCAGGCCAGCACTTTACTACTGAGCTACGTCCTGCCCCGGCAATTAATTTAATTATATGATTTTTTTCCTCTAATACACATAGTAACTATTCGGACTAAAATAAGGGAAAACAGCTTTCCTGTTTAACTAGTTTCTCTGTCTCTGTTCAGTTAATATTTTCTTAACTGCGTGTTTCTTCTGTAGAACTAAATGAACTCTGCAATCACTTCTTATTAAACTATTTACATAACCGGCAATTATTCAGCAACTAGTTACATGTAACAACACACACATTTTACCACATTCCAGATGTCTAAGAACTAAACACTTCCAGCCCATTTAGATTTAGATAACAGTTATCTAATATGTGGAATCTGTTCATTGGATTGGGTTTTTCAAGATTTCTTTTTGGACAAATGTGGGGGAAATCTTAACGGTAATTAAGAGTAATTTATCATAGTTGTTAACAATGTTGTTCGGACGTTAGTTATTTTTAATGTGTATATACATCTAGTATGTTACTTCATTTTTATCCCTTCAGTATTCAATCCATTATTGATAGTGCTTCACATGAACAGAAAATAGTTTTGAAGATTTGGTTTCAAAACATGTAGCCAAAATAGAATGTTATAGAATAAAAGCTAATTCTGAAATAAATTTTGTGGTGAATTTGCTATGCAAATATATTCACTAAAATCAGCGTATGTTCATATTTGCGGACAACAGCTTTAGTTTTGCAAAAGTAGAAAATTTGAATAGTTCACTAAAGTAAAAATTTTGAAGTGTTCGTGAAAATATGGTTTTCACACATCACTCGTTAACATAAAAATTGTATTTAAAAAAACCCCATAAAATATAGCCTCTATATATAGATATTAAAATGTTGCCAAACAAAAGTATATTTTCTGTAGACTAGCGGACTAGTAGAAATTCTGACGGGCCAATAAATTTTAGTTGATTCTGGTCCGACGGGCTAGTGAAATATTTTCCATTTTTGCATCCCTGTAAATAATGTCCTAAATTTGATATAAGGATTCAAAATGGGTTTTGCAAAACTAAACAAGATTTCAGCTAGTACCAGGCAATTTTTTTTACAATTTTCCATTGCCTGTAAATATCATACATGTATAAATTATTAGTCCCCTAGCCATCCATCTGGGGAGAACTGTAGGTTTCGTCTTTGTTTGTCTTTCTCTCTGTCCCACATACCGTATATCTTCGCCTATAAGTCGAATTTTTTTCACCCAAAAATTATTTTATAACTTGGGGGGTCGACTTATAAGAGGGTAAAAAAATTTCACCAAAAAATATTACTGTTTTAGGGATTATTTTACAAGTTTTATTGTTGAAGTATGCCATATATTTATACTCAAATATGTTAATTTGACACATTTATTTTTTATAACCTATTTTTTTTGGCATTAGAACGGTTTTGGTTATGCGAAAAGGCGTACGATCTCACTCACATGCCAAGACAACAGTCCACTTAGTTAAATTAAGTCATAACTAATAGTAAAAATGTAAAACAATACTAACTACCCTGTTGCCTGAGTTTATTTTGAAATCTGGTCACTGGCATTAATGGTTGTTCAAACAATGTTTTGGCGGTGATGAACTTCATGAATATTACTAAGCTTTCCCTTAAAATAGACTGATCTCTGCAGTTCACTTATCTAGAGCAATAGGGACACAAATTCATTTGGTACAAAAAACCAGTGTACTTTCCAGAGTTATCCTCCTTACATGTATTAATATGGCGGCAAAACGTGATACTTTCAGTTTTATCGTAGTGATCTGTTGTCAGTGTTTATAAATAAAGTTGTTGTCTGTGCACAAAACCATCTGTACAGTACTATACAGTAACAGTCAAACAGCTTTCACTCTCTACTAAGGGAATATTTCGTTTTGATGCTATGTAATAATGATAGTTTGATTGGAATAGTCTGATCATATTGCGATACGTACAAAACGTGAAAACCGAAGTTTGTAAAATAATTTTCTTTTGTTCAAATATTATTGTTCTCATGTGCTGAAAATAAGAAATATTTCAATATTTATAAGTAGTTTTTCATGGGTCGACTTATAAACGGGTCAATAAAAAAATACGTTTTCAGGGCTTGAAATTAGGGACTCGACTTATAGTCGAGATCGACTTACAGGCGAAGATATACGGTACATGTAGTTTACCAGTCGTTTTTCGCAATATCTCAAGGTACTGAACTGAAATGTTGTTTAAATATACCTGTATCAAGTACTGTTACAGGTCAGGTTTGACTTTCATAGCAAGTTATGACCCTTGAACTTAGGAAATAAGAAAATTTGTTTTCTAGACTGGTTTTTTTTGTGCAATTTCTCGAGATGTCAAGCTGAAATGTTTGTGCTCAGCTTTGTCATGTTCTGCTACAAATTAAGTTTGACTTTCATAGCGATTTACGTCTTGGTCCTTGAACTTAGGAGATATAAACATTTGTTCGGCCTGGTAGGGGACCTGTACATGCCAATGTACTGCTTTAGCCAGTGTTTTTGTCAGAAAGAGGTTTTTGGGTATGGCACTACAGAATTGCATGCAACCACAGTCAACCGGGAGTATGGGAGGCCTCCCCTAGAATGAAAATGGGTTAAATTTAGGGTTAGGGTTAAGGAAATCATACATTAATGATAAGGGTAATTAATTTTGTCAAAAGGTTAACTTTGAAAAACAATCTGCCAAAAAATCTGGGTATGGCACCTTACCCATTTTATCCTCTAAAGAAAACCCTGTTAGCAGTACTCTCACAATGATTGTTAGGTATATGTACATAAATTGGGTTAAAATCAGTCCCTCCTGAATTCCGCGATTCCACTTTTCATGCAGAACACGTGCAGAATTCATAATTTTAGGCCGTGGAATTTGTCTTAAACATCGCAAAATGTTCGATGTTTCTGAATTGTAACATTAAACATAGAATTTTAATAGTGTTTACTTTCCATGCAGTAATAAATAGAAACATAAATCATTTGTTTCTTTTCTTTTAAGTTATTACAGGCTGGACTAGTAACCGCCTCACAGTTACTAGTCTGCATAACCTGCGTTTGAAACCAGCCTTTAGTTTCTGTCATTGAATCGGAAATTCTCGCAAGATAGAGCGCAATGGATTGTGGCGAGATGTATCGATCGTTGCTCGGTGCGTAGGTTACGGAAACTGATGAAGACGGGTTGTAATTACATTTTGACAGATTCCACAAATACGAAATAGGATTCAGCAATTCCATTTTATTTAATATAAAATAATTATATTAACATATAAGTATCGATTGTTGGAATCGTGATGTTAAGCAACAATATTTAAGTATTTATTAATCACAAGTCACATTTAACAAAGAATCCGTAAGCGTAAAAACAGGAGGGTTTTTTTCCATATCGTTTCCATTTCAAGTTTTAATGATTCAATCTTCCGGAAGCACCCGTCTGCGTAAAACATAAATCGTCTGCTTTTTCGTGATTTAAAATAAAACTAACATTTCGAACATATAGTTTTAATTTTAAGTGTTATTTTTCAGTTTTATATGTTGCAGAATTCATCAAATTTTACCACAGAATATGTCAAATATTACCGCGGAATTTTAAAATGTTTGCCGCGGAATTCAGGGGGGGTAAAAAATCTTATTTTGTTTATATTCTAAATGCTAAACATTAAAAAGAAAAGTTTTATATTTTATTGTGTTTTTGTAGTTACATAGTATTCCTGTCTGGTTTGAACATTGGTGGTAAGGAGGAGAAGATGTTTTCTCTACAACTGTGTGTGGATTTGATCACCGGTCAGCTAGGGGACGCGGCTCAGCAGAAAACCATGTCACACATTTCCCGTGTTATCATCGCAGGCAACTCACTCAGTCAGTCGACACAGGACAAGAAGAGTCTAAACAAGGTTTGTCTCCCTTTATGGTGATTTTAAAAGCTAGTTGTTGGAAAATGTGGACAGTGCTCAGGGCTGTGGTATGTGCTATCCTGTCTCTGGGATGGTGCATATAAAAGATCCCTTGCTGCTAATCGAAGAGAGTAGCCCATTAAGTGGCGACAGCGGGCTTCCTCTCAATATCTGTGTGGTCCTTAACCATATGTCTGACACCATATAACCCTAATTAAAATGTGTTGAGTGCGTCGTTAAATAAAAACATTTCCTTCCTTCCATATAACAGTAAATAAAATGTATTGAGACATTTCTTTCTTTAAACATACAGTACACATATTTGAACCAAGCCACACCTATACCTCTATATACATATTTATATACATGTATCACATTCTATATATCTATATAATTTTATATATCTATATACAATGTATATCTATATATATATACATTTATCTATATAGTAAAGTACTTTTAGAATGAACATGCTTACAACAAACTGCCAGTTAGAACGAATTGATTGTAAAGTCCTGATGTTTCACGCTATGTAACGAACTATGTATAGTGAATTCACTGTTAAAATGAACAAATTTTTTGGATAAAAATTGTGAATTTCAGTGTAAATTAGTGCATTTACAGTGAATCCATCATAATTTTTTTGTATCTTATTTGTATCTTATCCATTAGTAGCATTAACGGCAATGCATTAAAAATGACTATACTGATAAGATCAGTCAAATAACGTCTGCATGCATTTACATAGTTGATTGGCATCAATTAAGGGAGTAATATATTGAACAATTAACGGTATGTTCTCACTTCACTGCTATTGTTCATTTTTCCGGTATCCAACAATAAGACTGACACATGCAACTCACTTGCATCTTATCAATTGGTAGCATTTTCAACACACACACACCCCCAAATCAGGTGTGTTATCTATCTATCAAATTTCTTTTTGACCACCCGATCTAATCTAGCGACCAAATTTAATGAGTAGAATTTTCTTTATTAATTAGAGATGCGCATCAAAATTTTAAAGGCCCAATATTTAATTTTTGGATGTAAATTTAAAAATTATCCCCTTAATTTTGTTCTGTCCCGGAACAAGTCACTGGCTATCCAGAGACAGGCCCCTGGACGGACATGCTCGAAACTCTAGTGGTATATGAGCATGTTAAAATTATTCGCACTCGTACTCGCATTTACGACAATGCATCCAAAACAACTGCACTTGTAAGTCCAATCAGATAACGGCCGCTTATCGTTACATAGTAGATTGGTATCAATTAAGGGATTAATGTATTGCACAATTAACCATCTGTTCTCACTTCACTGCTATTGTGTGCTTGTTTAAGTTCAGGTACATGTATCCAACAATAAGACTGACACATACAGCTCACTATGCAGTCATTGTAATTAGTGTTAAATAATCAGATATTTTGTTTTGAAGGTAGGTAACACAAATATTATGAAATGTTGAACAGTATTCAGGATCTAGATGTGCAATATTGATCTTATTTATGATAGGACATTTGATGGAAAAAAGCTACAAAAATCGCTCATCTTAGATTCTCGTTTGATTCATGTTGCCCATTAACCTTTTCATTTGTATCTGAACTACTGAAGAAAATTGTTTGTGTAAACACTAAAACCACACAAACTACATATCGGTTGACCTGTCTGAAAAATTAAAATTTTATACCCTGGATTTAATTTTTTTTTTTTTTAAATCAACACCTGTGGATACAACTATGAGTGACACTGAATGTGTTTCTGGTAGGAAAGACATTTAATTCCATGAAAATTTTGTTACAATTTATTTGTTAATTAATGTAATAATAATAATTTCATTTTTGTTTTGAAGGCGAAATATTTAACGAAAAAGACAGCAGCAGGTTCTGTTGAGGCTATTAAGAATTTGGATGATGTTCTAGTCCAGTTGGCAGTAAGTTACTACATTATTACCCCATCGCAGCCTTCACTAAATGTGGGCTTTGGGGCTTTCAGTTTCACATCACATAAAAAGATACGGCAATTGTTCGGATCAATTTTACGAGAAATTGTTAACTCTATTAGCAGTGAGAATTGATTTTGTGTAATGCAACCATGAGGTGATTAAGCTTTCAATGTATTAGGCTACAAAGTAACAAATCTTTGGGTACCAGTTAGCAAAATGGTGTTGTTCAAAAGAGTCATGGTTAAGTTAGATTTTAATAAAGTTAAACTCTAGTAATGTTGGTATAAAGCGCTTCTACTGGCAGTAGCTAGTGGGAATTTCCCTATTAGCTCATTTGGTAGAGCGCTGGACTTTCATACCGAGAGTCTGTGATTTGAATCCCGTCAGTGGAGGTTGATTTTTAACCAGGTGTTTCTGGGGTGTGGTGTGATTGTTATTTTGCACTAGACATTGGGTATGGTTAAATAGACATTGGGTATGGTTCGACAGTAAAAACACTAGCCATAGGTGTCTAGTAGCCCTGGTTTTTTATTAAGTGCAGATATCACAAGAGCTGTTGGAATGGGTTTTTTTTAAATGTCCCTGTCGAATGTGTTGGTTAAATATCCCTGTCGAATGTGTTGGTTAAATATTACTGTGGAATGTGTTGGTTAAATATCCCTGTGGAATGTGTTGGTTAAATATCCCTGTGGAATGTGTTGGTTAAATATCCCTGTCGAATATGTTGCTTAAATATCCCTGTTGAATGTGTTTGTTAAATAAACCTGTGGAATGTGTTGGTATGCCGGTGTGATTAACAAAAGTAACATTTACAAAGTATATTCTCTTTCCAACTTTCTGCAGACGTGGATCAATGATTTGATAGTCGATGGTTTGATTTTTGACAGTATTTTTAGAATTGTGTGGCTAGTAAATTAAAGTTTTTCTGCCATGTACATGTACGTGTACATGCAGCTCTTAAACTATATTCTGTTGGGTTTATAGTGGACTTTCTCTTGCCTTGACTACTACACAGGTACTGTTACATACAGTATTAGTGATTTCCTTACAAATTAGGCAAGACATGGTAGACCAAACACTTTTGGGGCATTTTCACCATTTTCAGGCCACTTGTCTTTCATTAAAAAAATTAAAAAATTAAATTGAAATATTGTAATTTATGTGCTTGCGTTAATAAATGAATGGCAAAAGATATAAAATGCATATTTTATTAATTAATAATACCTTTTTTGGTGTTTTATAAAGGCAATTTTAGAATTAATTACTGAAAAAGGCTTGTTTAATTAATCTCAGGGCAGCATGGTGCTAGATTATTGAGGCATGGTGCTGCACCATGCTAAAACTAAGCTAGGGAAAACACTAAGTATACAAATGCTACCCCCCTCCCCCCAAAAAAATTTTTTTTTAAAATGAATGATTATATGTTTTGTGACTTCATAGCATGAACCAGATACGAAAATCCTCCAGAATTCCAGATTAATAACAATACACAAACTGTTACTGTCTTTGCTGTTTGATGAAAATCTCTGACGAACCCCCTAATTTTCAACACCCTTCAAAGTTTTTTGTTTGTTGTGTTTTTGTGTTTCTAGAGAACCAGAAATTGGCTCATCTGTGTACACCTATGTTGGGTTTAGAAATGACTTGAGGGCGGGCCATAGCCCAGTGGTAAAGTGCTTGCCTCATGCACGGTCGGTCTACGATCGATCCCTGTCTGTGGGCCCATTGGATTATTTCTCGTTCCAGCCAGTGTACCACGACTAGTATATCAAAGGCCGTGGTATGTGCTATCCTGTCTGTAGGATGGTGCATATAAAATATCCCTTGCTACTAACCAATGGGGAAAATGTAGCGGGTTTCCTCTCTAAGACTATAATGTAAGAATTATCAAATGTTTGGCATCAAATATCCGATGGTTAATAAATCAATGAGCTCTAGTGGTGTCATTAAACAAAACAAACTTTTAACTTTAGAAATGAGTTATTTCCTGGATTTTTTCCTACAAGTAAAATGTTCAGGGCTAGCTCTGGGTGAGCAAAATATTTCGCCAAATTGTCTATTAAACTTCAAACATTGCACAAATCAAGTTATTTTTAAAAAAAAACCTCAATTATTATTTGAAATTATTTTGCCAAATTAAAATAAAATTCGACAATTGCTTTAGAAATTTGCATTTGGTGAATTTGGCGAGTGCCAGAGCTAGCCCTGATGTTCTTGGTGGTTTTATGATATAATAACTTGTTTTTATTTGTCCAGTCGTCTGTTGATGTTGACCTGATGCCGGGAGAATTCGACCCATCAAACTACACTCTACCACAGCAACCACTTCACCACTGCATGTTTCCACAAGCCATGATGTATCCGACAATGCATACAACAACAAACCCATACAACTGCTCTGTAAATGGTGTCAGGTAATTTAGAACCGGCATAAGACACAAACCCATGTATCTGCAGTGTTATTTAGAATTAACATAAGACAATTCCATATAACTGTCAGAGTTCGTAGCGGTCTTTTTAATTCCTTGAAAGTCTTTTAATTTGAATTTTTTTTTTTTTAGGTCTTTGAAAGTCTTTGAATTGTAATAAAAGTCTTTAAATTCTCACAAATCATAGGCAAAGCAATGATGATATCTTTTACAGCTGCATGCACTTGATATTTTCCAGTTACAAGGTTTAACTTGTCATGATACATGTCAAAAACAGAACAACAATTTGTTGCCATGGACAGATATGTAAATGAACTGATTTGGTATTTTTATCACATTTTATTGTCTTTGACCGCTGTGTAAAAGTCTCTGAAAGTCTTTAAAAATGGCAGGTTAAAGTCTTTGAAAATGGCAGGTGAAAGTCTGAATTTGTTTGGTCTTTTAGGCTATAAACCCTGACACTGTACATGGTCTCACTGACTGGTAATTTAGAATTGGCATAAGATGCAAACCCATGTAGCTGCAGTGTTATTTAGAATTAACATAAGACAATTCAACTGTGTAAATGGTCGGGTGATTTTAAAATTAACATACAACAGCTAAGTCTGATGAGATTGGACAAAATTTGGATGTTAATTTAACCGTTGAACGATGCAATGCATCATACGTTAAATTAACTCAGCAGAACAGACTTAATTACAAAAATTACTTACATGTCAAATTGGGAATTTTCAGTTCCACCTGCTTTTTAGAAGAGGCTTATGATTGGTACAATAGAACACAAGAATGAATCCCTGGGTCACTTCATGAAATAATTTTTATCTATTAGTGTGGGTTTTTTTTTCGTTATCCATTCGTTGTGTTTTGCAGGATTCTTGGCATGTCTGGCCAGTCGATAGAGGACATCTGGAAATACAGTACTCTGGAAGATCCCATTGAGATTCTGGAGCGCACCCTAGAATGGGGACATCTGGCCCCAACTGCTCCGGACACGCTAGGTAATAATCATTTTTTCATTTCAAGTTATTTTCGTACTTATATCCAATTAAAATTCAAGCGCACACCTCGGCTATCTGGGTATTTGTCCTGAACAGTAGGTTAGTGGTTACTGAGAGAGCAGTTGGTGTAGTGGTTTTTCATCTTCTCATTGAGCTGTTACAGCATGCTATGGATGGGAGCCGGTATGGGAGTGCGAACCCAGTATTTACCAGCCTTAATTCTCGCTCCGGGGCGAGACGTAGCCCAGTGGTAAAGCGCTCACTTGATGCGCGGTCGGTTTGGGATCGATCCCCATCACTGGGCTCATTAGGCTATTTCTCGCTCCAGCCAAGTGCACCACGACTGGTACATCAAAGGCCGTGGTATACGATCCTGTCTGTGGGATAGTGCATATAAAAGATCCCTTGCTGCTATTTGAAAAGAGTAGCTCATGAAGTGGCTACAGCGGGTTTCCTCCCTCAATATCTGTGTGTCCTTAACCATATGTCAGATACTATATAACCGTAAATTAAAAAAATGTGTTGAGTGCGTTGTTAAATAAACAATTTCCATTTGATTTTCGCTCCAGCCAGTGCACCATGACTGGTACATCAAAGACTGTGGTATGCGCTATCCTGTCTATGGGATGGTGCATATAAAAGATCCCTTGCTACTAGTGGAATAATGTTGCAGGTTTTTTCTTTAAGACTATTTGTCAAAATTACCAAATGTTTGACATCCAATAGCCGATGATTCATAAACTGATGAACCAACTCTAGCATTCGTCTTTATATTTACTTTGAACCACTCTAATTTAAACAAATATTACTTTGGCCACTTTGGCCCTACGTTATTGCAATAAAAGGGTTAATATTAATGAAATTGTATCCAAATAGATTGTACATATCCTACCACATGAATAAACACCAAAACAAGTATTTTTTATGCTTTTGGTGCGAGTTATTTGCAAGAAATTGGAGAAAATCGCAATTTTTGATAATTTTGGTGTCTCAGATATAAAAGGGTTAATATTTGAAATTGCTCAAGGGTTATGACTGGGCACCCTCCTCAATCTTGAAGAGCTACCCCCAGGCTATAAGAAACTGCAAAGAAAAAAACTTTATCCGACAAATCCAGGTTCAACAAAATATCAGCCTTTGGCTCCCAGACTAATGTGCTCTAAACAAAAACAACTTATTATTACCAGCCTTAACCACTATGCCACCAAGTACTAATCATTTTTGCAGTTGCAGAACTGTTTAGATCTGGAGTAAAAGGAATTTGGGTGCAGAAATTCAGAGTTTGGTGTGACAGGAATTCTGGTTTCTTGGTCTTTGTCCTATTTTTTCTACTTTTCCCTCAAAATACCTAGTTTTTCCTACTTATTGTCTTTGAAAATGCCGCAAATTGATGTTAAAGTCTGTATATTCCTTGTGTTATTATAAAAGTCAACAGTTTAGGATTTTTGTTTTCTCAGGAAGATATATCTTGTCAATTTGTGGTAACAAATTAAAATTAGACCCTGAAAACTAACAATTTTCCAAATGATTAGCATGATTGTAATGTCATAATATACGTTTTCATAAGGGTGTGCTGGACAGCCTGTAAAAAAGTAAAGTTTGTTTTATTTAACGACGCCACTAGAGCACATTGATTTTTTATCTTATCATCAGCTATTGAACGTCAAACATATGGTCATTCTGACACTGTTTTTTTTAGAGGAAACCCGGTGTCGCCACATAGGCTACTCTTTTAGGACAGGCAGCAAGGGATCTTTTATTTACACTTCCCACAGGTAGGATAGCACAAACCATGGCCTTTGTTCAACCAGTTATGGATCCTGGTTGGTGCAAGTGGTTTACACCTACCCAATGAGCCTTGCGGAGTGGATTAGCCTGTAGTCTGGTAGTTATATTAACCAGAATTGTTGTTACCATTTGGGTTCAGTGAATTACACTTGTTGTAGTCGGCTCAATTTGAGAAACTGACTTCACACATGGTAAAGTTTTTGTCGAACTGAACGATCATTTATTTGAAATCTCATGCCTAAGTGTACAAAGAATAATATTCTGGCTTTGAGTCGGCCCTTAAATCTATCGATAAATTGTCACGATTCATTTCATTCTTCACCCTAACTTTCTTTCGTTATTCCTTTTTCAGCGTTAGTGTAAATCCACTATTTCACGACTGATTAGTATGCTACAAACATTTTAATTAACTCATACTCTTCTAAGTTGTGCTAAAAAAATTAAATATTAACAACTGATCTTATTTATTCATTTTGTGGGTTTTTTTTAGGTAAACATATTTATTAACAGGTAGAGGATTTATACATATTATGTTTTTGATGCTGTGTTCATATTCATAATATGCTTTTGCAGGATGCTATCCATTTTATGCTGAAGACCCTTTTATCATCAAGGAATGTCCTCATATCTATTTTGCTGGAAACTGCACAGAATTCAAATCTAAAATTCATAAAGGTAAGAATTAATGAAGTTGTGAATAATAAATACTTTTTGTCCTCCACATGCATTCATTGGTAGTGTTTTAACTGTTTTGTTAGAAAATGTAAAAAAAAACCCCTAAAAATAGTAAGGGTTAGTATATCCCCAATCTTATAAAAAATCCATGTTGTAGGTAGCACAAAACCAAATAACGTCCGGCTTGGTCAAAGTTCGAGGTGCACCAAACTTTTGATAGAGAAAATAACCCCACAAGTCCTGTGATTGGTTAGAAATGGGAGTGTGTTGGTTGTGAAAAAAAAAAAAAAGTTTCATCTGGCCTAAAAAAGTATGCAATTTTATTTCATCTAGTACCACTGTGTCAAGTAGCCTTGCTCTTGGAACATGTATGGGGTACCTGTAAAAAAAAAAAGTACTCAAATTTTGTGTGAAACTAGGAGTGTTGTAAAAACATCTGGTTATACCGAAAATGAGCCATGAAAGGTACCATTTTCTTCAGTTAATACTTTGAGGTAGGGGTTGTAGTACTGATATTTATGGGTCATAGTTTGGTTATTATAGTACATATAGTGTTTTTAAACTCGAACGTTAACATGGTCGCCTATGGGATTTTATTTGGTATAGTACTACCTGTAGGACAACAGGGACTTTCAGTAACCAAATACTATTAGAACCAAGAATGTGTGTACTCACAATTGATTCAGTATAAATAATCAGTGTTTCTGCCAAAAAGACATTTTTGGGTATGGTGCTATGGAACTGAATTCAACCTAGTGATTTCCCTAGAAATGTGGTACACCAAACACTTTTGGGGCATTTTCACCATTTTCGGGGCACTTGTATTTCATTAAAAATAGACAAACATTAATTGAAATAAACATTAATGTAATTTATGTGTTTCCTTTAATAAATGAATGGCAAAAGATATAAAAGGCATATTTTATTAATTAATAATACCTTTTTTGGTTTTATAATGGCAACTTTAGAATTAATTAGTGAAAAAGGCTTCTTTAATCTCAGGGCAGCATGGTGCTGATTAAGGCAAGATGGCGCTAGACTACTGAGGCATGGTGCCGTAAACAAAATTTCATTTCATAAAAGCCAAATCTTTTCAAGTAACAATGACACAAAGACACGTGTGTCAAAATTAGATGATTAAAGTCCCCCACATATCCCTCCCCAGATCATGACACCATGTCCTCCATAAGCTTGAACTTCCTGGACACAGTTCGATGCTATGCGTTCACCTTGACCTCTGTAAACACGCTGTCATCTTGAAGAGGCAAAACCTGCTCACCAGAGAATAAAACCCCGTCCCCAGTCCTGCACTTCCCAGCGGCAAAACCTCCTGGCCCATCTCAATCTTTCACGTCAGTGTTGTTGTGTTAACGTCAATGTGCATGATTTTTATTATTCACGGAGTGGGTTTTTTGGGGGGGGTGGGGGGATTTGTTCTGCAAAAACCCATATTGCTGGCATTTATGACACAGGAATGATGAACGGTTTAACGTTATTATTATTAATATCTGCCATGCATGTCACTTTATTTCTTAAGTTGTTAATAGGAAGGAAATGTTTTATTTAATAACACTCTCAACACATGTTACATATCAACACATGAGAGAGGAAACCCGCTGTCGCCACTTCATGAGCTACTCTTTTCAATTAGCAGCAAGGTATCTTTTATATGCACCATCCCACATTCCACGACCGTTTGATATACCAGTTGTAGTGCATTGGCTCTGATGATAATCAACTACATGTACATTATACAGAGCATGTACCTGTTTTTACTATTGAAAACATTGTGTGACTGGTGTACTTTAGCTATCGTGAGTACGTTGGGTAGTGGATAGTAGACTGCTAAAAATTCTATGTGTACAGTAATATACATCTTGCAAACTGGTCTATCAAAAATTATATATTATTAATAATAAAGATAACAAAAATATAGAAAAATAGAAAAACACAAATATATTCAGTTCTGTGGGTACCGAATAATGAATATGTATCACAGATAGCCTGTATTTGGTACCACAGATATGTGAATGAATCGTTACAGCGCTAATAGATAGCCACATAATCTTCCACAATTGGTACTGACACTACAGGCAGAGTGAGCCACCATTCCACAAGATGTAATTCGTAATTTCATTGCTAAACATTCATTTGTTCGTTCGTTCGTTCATTCATTCATTGCTTCCATGGGAAGGAAATACCAGGCAGTTTTGGACTCCAATGGTGGCCCCGTCGGTGGACCATTGGACTATTTCTTGTTCCAGCCAGTACTCCACAACTGGTGTGACAAAGGCCATGCTATGTACTGTCCTGTCTGTGGGATGGTGCATATAAAAGATCCCTTGCTGCTAATCGGAAAAAGAGTAGCCCATGAAGTGGTGACAGTGGGTTTCTTCTCTCAATATGTGTGTGGTCCTTAACCATATGTCTGACAACATATAACCGCAAATAAAATATGTTGAGTGCATCGTTAAATTAAATAAAACATTTCCTTCCTTGCAATGGTGGGCACACAAGATATCGACTGTATACCATTATGACCGTGAATGTTTTAAATGGTATGTCATCAACAACTGTCAACTGCGAATATGTTTGTAACCTGTGAACATTCTGTCGTTTTCCATTCATCCATTAAATACACCTTCCTAGTGTAAACAAAATCTAATTTTTCATTTCTTTTTTGGGGAGAGTATATTTTGCAGCATTTGTGTCTGTTGTCTAATGAAAAACTGTTAATAAATGATGTGTATACGATGTATAGGATTTTGTCAATCTAATTAAAATTAGCTCCACTATTACGTGTGGATCTAAAGACAGCCAATTGGAGCTCATGTCCACCAATCTAAACCTTACTTGCAGAATCCTGCCAGTGATTTAAAAATAATTTGAAAACATTCCGAATTATCCTGAGGGTATACGACATGTTTCGTGTGAATTACGAATGCCTTAAAACATGTTTTATTTTATAAAATAAATAATTTGTAATGTAAAATTGAAGACTGATAACCCACCCCGTACGTATTGGTATGGTTCGCTGTACTGCGGCCACTAAAATAGACTCGCCCGATATTTTTAGAATTTGTATGCTCCCAAATAACGTTATAAAAGGCGAAGTGTGATTGGTCAATATTTAAATTATTATTTACAGACGAAATGTTACCTGGACATTGGGGACTACGCAGTGTTGTTATTTTTAAATCACTGGCAGGATTCTGCAAGTAAAGTTTTGATTGGTGGACATGAGCTCCAACTGGCTGGTGTTAGATCCACATGTAATAGTGGAGATAATTTTAATTAGATTGAGGATTTTGTTTTCTTAACTTTTGGTACCAATACAAATTTGTTTCTTTGTTTAAGATGCTAATATGAAATATTGGCATATAAAAATATTACCGTTTAAAGTACAGTGTCATGTAAGTGTTCCAGTTTGAACTTTGTGTTAAACTATACATCTGTTTTATATTTTCAGGTCCTAAAGGCCAGGAAGTGTTATTGATCTCCATACCCCGATTCAGCCAGACCTGTTCCTGTGTTGTTGTTAATTTGCAAACTCTGACATGTGATCAGCTGAAATTCGATTCCCAGTTTATCTCAAGTTCTCATTCCAGTCCAGAAATTGACAAGTGAACGTACAAATATAATTGATTTCCCTTCATCGTTTGGGATCCACCACTCAAATAAAGGATGTGGATTTTCCTTAAAAATTAAATACATTTCTTAACTCCGATTCTCGAATAAATTGATGACAGTGTAACTGATCAGTCAGCTGATTGTGATTTTAGTTTGTCACAGATGATGTGATTCATGGTTTAAAGGTGGCGCAGTGGTTAAGCCATCGGACTACAGGCTGGTAGGTACAGGGTTTGCAGCTCAGTACCGGCTCTAACCCAGAGCGAGTTCTTAAAGGCTCAATGAGTAGGTGTAAGCCACTACACCCTCTTCTCTCTCACTAATCACTAACTACAACTAACCCACTGTCCTGGACAGACAGCCCAGATAACTGAGGTGTGTGCCCAGGACAGTGTGCCTGAACCTTCATTGGATATTGGCACGAAAATATAAGTTGACACTTGACACTAAAGGGACTGATGAGTTTGCCAGTAGTAATCCCCTACCAGTCCCACCAGAGGGAACTATAGATTTAACAGCCTGGGTGAAGACAACAGTGTTAGAACAGCCAATGTCACTTGTATTGTTACTGAAGTAATCGATATAATGCAGTAAACGGAGACTAAAGGTTGAATTGTGCCTGCTTTACTTTGGCTGTTGCATCAGTTGCCTTCTTACCTATGCAATTTAATGATAATTCATAAAGAAACTTTTTGATTACATTGAAATTTAAAAAAGAGAAGTTAAATGAGTTGGCATGGGTCTAAAACTAAGCAGGCATGTGATTCTTCCGCTAATTGGCGACAAACGGCTGGCTTTAAAAAAAAAATTCCTTTATTTATTTTCCTTGCATTCTGCACTCAGTTACGTGCCTTCGGCACGCATATATCATTTTCAGCTTTTTTAGAAATGTTTCAATCACATGCCTGAACTAAGTAATGTTTTTTTATATGAATTTTAACTTTATTCATGGAGTTGGAAAGGTAATGTCAAGGCTATTAAAAAGAAAGAATGTTTATTGAATCGCTCTGGACACCCATCTGTACGTTGCCTGTAGGGAATGGTTTGATAAATCTAAACCTGAGCTTGATGGATTATATTTAGAGAAAGTTATAGTTTGTTGTGTTCAACGACACCACTGGAGCACATTGATTTATTAATCATCAGCTGAAACCTACATTTTTCCATTTGTAGCAAGGGATCTTTTATATGCACCATCCCACAGACAGGATAGCACATACCACGGCCAGTCGTGGTGCAATGGCTCCTAGACAGACCGCGCATCAAGCGAGTGCTTTACCACTGGGCTACATCCCCGCCCCATTTAGAGAGCGAGAAGTACACGACTGAATTACTAAAAACGATTTACATGTATATCGTGCATAATCATGTTGCAGTTTAAATGTATATCATACATAATCATGTTGCAGTTTACATGTATATCATACATAATCATGTTGCATTCAATTGGAGGGGTGGGACGTAGCCCAGTGGTAAAAGTTCGCTTGATACGCGGTCGGTCTGGGATCGTTTTCCATCGGTGGTTACACTGATGAATGTCCATGTCAAACAGGACCATAGTCCTCGGAGCACATCCTGCAATTCTGCCCCATCTACGAGGAAGCTAGGTTAAAGCACTGGTCGAACGGTGCAACACTGGCTGTCGAGCTTTGGGGACAGAGACAGCGTTTTTTATCAACACAACCGGACTCCAAATCTAAAGCATGATCAATTATAGCTTGAACGCAGAAGAAAAAGAAGATTGCAGGCACTATTTGCTGCTACTTTTTTGTGATCCCTTATTTTTTCCCATCACTATATAACCCCGAAATCCGATCTTTTACGATATTTGACTTGGGGCAAATAGTCTAGTAGGTATCAGTAGAACGTACTGCATCCGCAGGGTCAAAGTTCCATGTACACTATACACAACGCACTAAATAGGACCATGCCAGGCACTAGGGAGATGTGTGACAGGATTTAAAGATCCTATGTCAAACTTGGAAATTATAATATTTCGTTATTTTCACATTTATTTTAATAAATAACTACAAATTAATCGATCCCACGCATAATATTTCCATAATTAACTCTAGAATAATAATGTTTAAAAAGTCCTGCACTGGACGACAAGAGTGGTTTTCCGAATAATTTGTGTCTATATGAACCCTTAATTCTCATAAAATGTTTCATCAGGACAGTAAATTCAGTTTCCTGTAATTTTATTTGAAGTACAATCATTTTACCAGGTACTATTGTGCTTGTCGACAATTAGTGTCGTGTCTTTATCGTAATAATAATTTTAAAATATATAATAATAAAAATAAAAATAATAATCGAGATATATGTATTGTTTTTCCATCATAGGCGAAACATTTTGACCTAGCTGGGGACTCGATGTTTACAGGAACTTATCGCAGACGCCTGTTAACTCGAGGTTAGCACAGGCTTGAAAAGGCCTTGAATTTGAGGTGCAGTCTTGAAACTGAAAATAGCCATGAAAAGGCCTTGAATATTGTAGTGTGGTTATCCGAATATGACTTGTAAGGAGCCTTGAAAAAGGTTTTTACTGACTTGCAAAAGCCTTAAAATGGCCTTGAATTTTAGTGGTGAGTAGCTGTATGAACTATGCAACTGGAAGATTCGTGATTTGGCAAGTGGAACTGATCCGGAGGCATCAGTGCACCACAGACCCGAAGTAATGCTTATGAATTGACATTTTCCACGTATCACTATCCCATGGATTCCGAGATGATATTCGACGTCACGTTTGCTGAACGTTATATAGCATAACAAATTATAATAGGCCTTCAAAACACCACTCGTCTTAAATTCCAAGTTGTAATGTGGATAAATATACAACATTCAACCTACCGTTTATTAGTCCCCAGCCGGTCCATCCGGAGGGGACTATAGGTTTCATGTCCGCCCTCTGTCTGTCCGTCTGTCCCACATAGTTTTCCGGATGTTTGTTTTTAGAATGCCTTGAGATATTGAGCTGAAATTTTGTGGATAGCTTTTTCATTTTATTTCAACTTATTTTCATGCTTATATCCAATTAAGGTTCAAACACACTGTCATGGGCACACACAGCTGTCTGTCCAGGACAGTGAGTTGGTGGTTAGTGAGAGAGAGAGAGAAGAGGGTGTAGTGGTCTTACACCTGCCCATTGAGTCGTTAAAACTCGCTCTGAGTGGGAGCCGGTACCGGGCTGCGAACCCTGTACCTACCAACCATATGTCCGATGGCTTAACCATGTCACCACCGAGGCCGGTGTTTAGCTTTATAATGTACTGTTACAGATAAAACTTTCATGGCGATTTACCAATTTTTTTAATGCTGTTGTGGCCCTTGAACTTATGAGATGTGAACATTCGTTTTACGCATTTTGTATATATCTTTATCATGTACTGTTACTGAACAAGTTTAACTTTCATGGTGATTTATCTTCTTTTTATAGAGGTATGACCCTTAAAGTTAGGAGATACGAAAAATTGTTGGTCCCGGTATGAGTCATGTATTGCTTTAACAGTACTCTCAGAATGATTGTTATACATATACATTCTTTAAAAAAAAAACTAATAATAATTATAAAAAAATACATTTTACTTTATATTTACTGGTAATCAAAGACAATTAAAGATACGTTAAAGCAATATGCCTCACAACAAACATCCTTGGGCTTCATCTTAGCGGTACCCCGGGGTGTTTTGGCTACCGATTTCTCACTCGGACTACCAGTTCGTACGAGACATAGAAGTCGTGGAAAGACATGGAATTTTCAGTTGGGTCATGGGTTATCTATTCGTAGTCATTTATGACAATCACCAACACGGCCCATTGTTTTGACGTCTACTTAACTAACGCCTTGTATCATCAAGACTATTTGCCGCTAGCTGAAGTCTAAATTATTTTTATATAAATCTCTCATCGTTTACTATTGCTTTGCATGATAACCTCGCTCAAAACGACATCAGGCTCCGTATTCATAAACGTACTTAAGTCAATGTATGATACCTAAATATATACTTAAAGTACATAAATAAGTATCATGACTTAAGTACGTTTATGAATACGGAGCATGGGGCCTGATTCACAAAGGTCTCTTAGGCTTTGCTAGACAAAGCATCCTCTTTGTAAGTCTTTTAACATTGCTCTGCGAGATCACAAAGTTGCGAGTTTAGTGAATTAGGCCCCTGATCTTTCAATGTGATAACACAAACGCACATGGCGATCCCCTGTCTGGGATAATTGGCTGACGGCATTTACAAGTTTATTGTCATTAATAAAAACACGCTAGTATTGTTTTGGAATATAGTCAAGTTTTGTTAAGATTCTTCAAAATAACACCTATTGAAGATAGTTACAGCCATTTTAAGTACGGTATTAAAATATGCAATATGGATCTTCAGAATCGTACGATTAGCAGACACTGTCGTCGGGGGTGGGGGGTGGGTGGATACTTGGATAACGTGTTTGCAAATATTCTGCATCGTGAGAAGTTATACGTTGAGAAATGCGATATCTAGTGGTAAAAGAGTAGGATCAGAAGTTAAAAGTTTGTTTCTTTAACGACACAACTAGAGCACGTTGATTTATTAATTATCGGCTAATTGATGTCAAACATTTAGTAATTTTGTAATATAAAGTAAAAGTAAAGTTTGTTTTATTTAACGACGCCACTAGAGCACATTGATTTTTTAAAAATCTTATAATCGGCTATTAGACGTCAAACCTATGGTCATTCTGACACTGTTCCCCTGCGTGTGCTGTAACCTCACCGTGGTGCAGGGGTGTAACATTCTCTTTGAGAATGGCAAATACAGCACAAAATTGAAGTTTTCAGTAAAATTCAGTATCCGTAAAATTCTGTGATATTTGTGTTTTTGCACAGTTCTTTACACTGTTTTTGTTTAAGTCTTGAATTTTTATATTAATGTTGATCATCACTTTATTTATTTGCATTACCATAGTTTGACACCCAATAGCCGATGTATTTTTCGTGCTGGGGTGTCGTTAAACATTCATTCATTCTGACACTGTTTTTAGAGAAAACTCGCTGTCGCCACATAGGCTACTCTTTTACGGCAGGCAGCAATGGATCTTTTATTTGCGCTTCCCACAGGCAGGATAGCACAAACCATGGCATTTGTTCAACCAGTTATGGATCTCTGGTCGGTGCAAGTGGTTTACACCTACCCGTTGAGCCTTGCGGAGCACTCACTCAGGGTTTGGAGTCGGTATCTTGATTAAAAATCCCATGCCTCGACTGGGATCCGAACCCAGTACCTACCAGCCTGTAGACCGATGACCTAACCACGACGCCACCGAGGCCAGTAAAATGTTTTTGTTTGTTTGTTTAGTTTTTTTGTAATATAGTCAAGAGAAAACCCGCTATTTTTCCCAATAGTAGCAAGGGATCTTTCATATGAACCATCCAACAGACATGATAGCACATATCACAGCCTTTGATATACCAGTCGTGGCTAGAGCGAGAAATAGCCCAATGTGTCCATCAACGGGTGTCGATCTTAGACTGGGCTATGTCCCGTTTTTGACAAATTCGAGTAAATGCCAACAACACCTTTTAAAATCTTAATGTACACCTGTGACGTCACACTATTGTTGGGTGTTTTTTGGTTGTTGTTTTTTCTTTGTGTTTGTGGGTTGTTTTTTTTTTTTTGTTTTTTTTAAAGGACAGGAAGGAAATGTTTTATTTAACGACGCACTCAACACATTTTATTTACGGTTATATGACTAAACTTGTACACCGTAAACAAGGACAACGCTTTAGCTCACACAACTGCATCATCGAAAGAACATGTTATTTAAGCTTTATAAACCTGATACTAGTGTAATAGGCGGTAGGCGGAATACAATGAAGATTGTTGAATGTTTGTCGATGTAAAAGTACCTTTATGCTCGTTAGATACGTTTTAAAACATATTTTTTCTTTCTTTTTTTCTTTTAGTGACTATGAATGCATATCGAGAATACTACATGAGTTGCCGTTAGAGATACCATTTACTTTAGAACGAGTTGTTTTAAAATGTATCTAGCGGCCGGGACGTAGTAATATAGTCTAGAGGAAACCCGCTATAGGCCTATTTTCCCATTAGTAGCAAGAGATCTTTCATATGAACCATCCAACAGACACGAAAGCACACATCACAGCCTTTAATATACCAGTCGTGGTGCTATGGGGGGGGGGGGGGGGGGGGGGGGCGAGACGTAGCCCAGTGGTACAGCTCCCGCTCGATGAGCGGTTGGTCTGGGATCGATCCCCGTCGGTGGGGCCATTGGGCTATTTTTCGTTTCAGCCAGTGCACCACGAATGGTATATCAAAGGCTGTGGTATGTGTTATCCTGTCTGTGGGATGGTGCATATAAACGATCCCTTGCTGCTAATCGAAAAAGAATAGTCCATGAAGTGGCGACAGCGGGTTTCTCTCTCAATATCTGTGTGGTCTGACGCCATATAACCGTAAATAAAATGTGTTGAATACGTCGTTAAATAAAACATTTCTTTCTGGTGCTATGGCTAGAGGTTAGAAATAGCCCAATGTGTCCATCAACGGGTGTCGATCCTAGACTGGGCTATGTCCCGTTTTTGACAAATTCGAGTACCAACAATACCTTTTAAAATCTTAATCCACACCTGTGACGTCACTATTGTTTGGGTTTTGGGGTTTAAAAAAAAAGAAAAAAGAATTTACAGTTGAGAACAATGCAATTTGAACTACTTTTGTGCGTTTAAGTTGGGGATTCGAACCCACAACTGACTAAACTTGTACATCATAAACAAGGACGACGCTTTAGCTCACACAATTGCATCATGTAATTTAAGCTTTATAAACCTGATACTAGTGTAATAGGCGGAATACAACGAAGATTGTCGAATGTTTGTCGATGTAAAAGTACCTCTATGCTCGTTTGGCTGTGAATGCATATAGAGAAACTACACGAGTGGCCGTTAGATACCATTTACTTTACAAATTGTTTTAAAATGTATAGGGGGCGGGACGTAGTCCAGTGGTAAAGCGCTCGTTTGCTACGCAGTCGGTCTAGGATCAATCCGCGTCGGTGGACCCATTGGGCTATTTCTCGTTCCAGCCAGTGCACCACGACTGGTATATAAAAGGCCGTGGTACGTGCTATCCTGTCTGTGGGATCGTGTATATAAAAAATCCTTGCTGCTAATCAAAAAGACAGCGGCTTTCCTCTCTCAATATATGTGTGGTCCTTAACCATATGTCACACATGAAACAGATTGATTGATTGATTGAATGTTTGTTTAACGACACCCCAGCACAAAAATACATATCGGCTATTGGGTGTCACAAATGGTAAGTATATGAACATATTTATATACACTCGTGTAAAACCACAGTGTAAGGAGCTGTGGGGGGGGGGGGGGGGGAAGTATAATACAATATATAAAATCAAGTTAAGTATATCTTAAAATTTTGTATAGAAGTCAAAGTGTTTTAAAAACTTTACAATTAACATTGGATGGAATTTAAATGATTCCAAAACATTTCTTTTGCCAAATATATCATTTCTTGTCGGCTTGAGATGATCACACTCCACCAAAATGTGCCGCACAGTCAGTGTACACTGACAGTTTTCACACTGAGGAGGAGGGTCCTTCTTTAAAATAAATGAATGCGTCAAATATGTATGGCCGATGCGGGCACGGCATAAGACTACTTCATCCTTCCTGCATCGCCTGTAGGATGACTGCCACTCTCCCAGGACTGCCTTGACAGAATGAAGCTTATTCGCAACCGCACCGTCCCAATCATCTTGCCAAGTCGAAAAGATATATTGGTTAATATGAAATTTAAAATCACTGTAGGGGACACCAACATGGACACGGGGCAAGTTCAAAGCAGACTTGGCAGCAACATCTGCCTTTTCGTTACCCCTAATGCCAACATGGCTGGGTACCCAACACAGTATAACATCTTTATTGGCAATTGATAAAAAGACACACTTTCGTATCACCATCCCAACTAAGGGGTGCTCCAATTTCATGTACTGTAGAGCTTGAAGACAGGAAAGTGAGTCTGTAAAAATAATATACTTGAATGCATATGAATCCTTAATCTGTTCCAGGGCTTTAATGATTGCCCAAATTTCAGCAGTAAAGATTGATGCTGAATCGGGCAATCTCATGGAAATTATTGTGTCTGATGGAAACACTGTAGCACAAGCCACCGAATTCCCATCCCGTGATCCGTCTGTGTAAACAGGAATGTAATCACAGTACCGCTCTTGGATTTCCATGAAATGTTGTTTATAAATAACTGCATCTGTGCGATCTTTTTTTAGATGCACAAGATCGAATACAATTTTTGGTGGTTTGATACACCAAGGTGGCAAAATAAAATATGAAGGCGTTTCCAAAATGTCTGTTAAATCAATGTTGGAAACTGATAAAAACTGCTTAATGCGAAGACCAAATGTTCGAATCGCATTCGGTTTCGCATCAAATAACTTCATATATTTATTATCAAACACCGCATTGTGTGCAGGATGTTTTGGCATTGATTTAATCTTTGTAGCATACTGCAGAGAAAGCTTTGCACGTCTAGCACCCAAACTAGGTTCGTGTGCATCGACGTACAAGCTCTCCACAGGAGATGTTTTGAAAGCACCAAGACAAAGCCTAAGTCCCTGGTTGTGTATAGGATCTAGCATTTGCAAGTAAGACTTACGTGCTGACCCATACACAATGCACCCATAATCAACTTTAGACCGAACTAAAGATCTATAAAGTCGGAGCATAACCTTTCGATCTGCTCCCCATTCAGTCTTACCAATAACCTTTAAGATATTGAGGGCCTTTAAGCCCTTCTTTTTTACATACTGTAAATGAGGAACAAAAGATAGCCTCCTGTCAAAAATAACCCCCAGAAATTTGGTCTCCTCCACAACTGGAACCGGAGTTTTGTCCAGAAACAGCTGTGGATTTGTTGGATCCTTACCAGGCTTAGGAATAGGAATGACAATGGCTTTTCTCCAATCAGAAGGAAAGTCACCCGAAATCCAGATTTTGTTAAATATATTTAATAGAACCATTAAGGATGATTCAGGTAAGTGTTTTAAGAGTTGATAATGTATTTCATCTGGTCCTACCGAAGTATCATGGGCTCTACGTAGAGCGTCCTGCAACTCCTCCAAAGAGAAGTGCCTGTTGTATACTTCAACATTTTCAGATGAAAAGTTAATAGGTTGCTTTTCAGCTCTATTTCTGACAGACGTAAAAGCATCTGTAAACGGCTAATATGATAGTGTAGTTTATTACCTACGAGGTACAGCATAACGAGGGTCATATTTTTCGTACGATTTCCCTCGTATGTCATAACTAAATCGTATGTCCTCGTGACATTGTCGTTTAACGACTGGCTGTTGTAAGAGTACATTCCACAGATACTACTTTCTTCATTGATACATTTTTATTTCGAGTGTAAGCTGATCACATGCCGTAATGACAAATACGTGTTTTTAATTAATTTAATAAAACATTAATTGATATTTATGATAACTTGTATTATATTACGATGTAGTTGTGACACATCAAACACTTAATTATGAATATAACGTTCACAACTGTTAGAAATCTATACTAAGGTCGACGAGTCACTTTTCGCACCCTTGTTTTGGCTTCGCATATAATAAATGTAGCATATCTTACCGTAATATCCACAAAAACATCAACAACGCAAATGTTAAGATAAAACAAATAGCTTCCTCATTAAATGTGGAAGTAATTGACCATTCAACTCTTGTTTGTTACAGTGAATGGTGCCCCCAAAAAGAACATGTATCACGACAAAGTCCACCCCAGTAAATATAAATCTCGTATTCTTGCCAACTCATTCCTGGAGTCTGTGGGTCTTACAATTAAACACAACAAAGACTAATAAGTCGTGATACTGACATCCATCCGCAGGTGCATGCCAGGGAGCACAGGTACACCCACCAAGATTTCCCACCATTGCCAAACAGAAGCAACAGGTATCCCCACAGAAAAACCGATCATGCCGAGAGAAACCATCATCATCACAACGAAAATACTATGGTGCATTCCAGTGAACGGATGAATGGTCAACGGATGACAAACACTTATAATGCCAACATTTTCTCAACTCCAAATGACAGGATAAGCAATCAACAGGCATTAAACAACTATCCATTCTCAACTCACGTACCGTCTACAGTAAGAGACAGCAATGTTCCTTGGGGTTTCCCAGGGAGCGCTACCAGCAGGATGCCATTCACTGATCATCAGAGTGCTCAATATATACTGCAGCATCTCAATAATCTGTTCCGATATTCATGTACATAAATGTGTGCAAAACGTGAAGTGTATGTGAGAGAGGTGAAGTAGGGGGTTATATAGCCAATGGATCAGCATTCCGGAAGGTTGAATTTGATTAATGTTAACATCAAATTCACAATTTAATATTTCATTTTGGAATATACAAGGTATATCCGACTTAAAACGTGATGAATTTAATAAGTGTTTTAAAAACTTTCATGTTATTGGTCTCTCTGTGACATGGTCAGGAAACAAGAGTGACTTCAATTTCACAGGATATTTTTCAATTTCCAATCCACGTAAACAGTTTGTGCAAGCATCCCGTGGTGGATTGGCTTTTTTTAAAATGTAAAACACGTTTAAAGCCTTTTGTTTCTTTTGTAGCATTTAGTGAATTTACATTATGGATTAGAATTAGTAAAACGTTTTTATCGGTTGACAAAGATATATTTGTCTGCACTACTTATGTACCAACTGAAAATTCATCATATTGGAAAAATTTAACAACAGATCCCTTTAATGTCATAAGTAATGAAGTTTTAAAATATTCGCAGCATGGATCGATAATAATTGGAGGGGACTTTAACACTAGAACTGCTACCGAGTGTGGGTGTGTGAATAGTGATGGAGTCAATTTTCTTGAAAACATATATGTAGCGTCAGATATTTTTACTACCATAGAGACAAAAAGAAATAACCGAGATAATATAACAAACAAATTTGGACAATCCCTCATATCACTAGCAATTGCATCAAAATTAATTATTTTAAATGGTAGAACAGTTGGAGATCACTTGGGACAGTTTACATGCCACACGTACAATGGTCAGTGTTGTAGGTTATGTTCTTACATCTGAAGAACTCTACAGCCATGTGAAATATTTTAATATTAAACCACTTTCATGGACATCAGATCACTGTCAGCTCTCCCTAAAACTTAATATATCAGTTAGAAACAAAAAGTCACAGGAAAATCCAAAAAAAATCAGCCATAAATTCACGAAACGTAAACAAAGAAAATGGCACAACAATAACAGCATGCCATGTGTATACTCAGCAGTAATGTCAGATGAAAACAAAGAGGCACTCGATAGGTTCATTTTGATACCACCACCAACGTCGGATGTAGATGCAAGCTGCTATGACAACTTGTTTGAATCTATAGTAAATGCCATACATATATATGCTACTAAAAATCAGAATCTAAATAGACCTCTGAAGAAAAATCTTTGGTTTGACATAGAATGCGAAAATGCCAAATTGGCTATGGAATCTAATAATAATTTCAAGACATTCAATGCTAATGTAACCCTCTCTCGGTGGAAGTAAAAGAATGAGTCAACACTTCTATGCGAGTCCTACAAAATTTATTCTGTTGCCTCCAGGGAAAAAACCTACAATACATAAATTAAAACACTACTTACATTCTGTTCACATTGGTACATAATAAAAACATTTTTTTCTTAACGCGTTATCACGTATACAATGTTACATGTGACACGTACATAAAACCGTAATAAAAATAGTAATTAATAAAAACAAGTTGCTTACCAGAACATCTGGCTTCAGCTTACGCTAAACCCACAGCAGTCTAGGGGTGATAACTTATAGCTATCAATATGGCGGGGAAAAAAAATGGGATTTTTACCAGCATGCATTTCTACCTGTCATGTGTCAAAAGTCTTCAGTCAAGCGTAACCTGTCATTAACTTCACGTGTAACTGACAACACCCAACTTTCCAAAATAGTAACACAGCTGACCAATCCTTAAACTGACAATACCATTAAGAATACAATGCAGCCAGTCGTAACACTTAATAATTAAAGTGTAAAACCTGTAATAAAGTGAAATGTATGTTTATTAATATACAGACTTTAATGTGGTGCATTCATAATAATGCAATTGTACTATAATATATGATAAATTATTATTATTATAAATTATACAAAACAACCCCTGGTTACACTAATAACACACAAGAAACAAAGCAAAATGCATTTCTGTCCAAAAAGAAATATAAGCGATTAACCCGTCATAAAAAAAGGTCTCACAAAAGTGATCTTGTTTCAAAAGTTAGAATACCTAAGAATGACACAAAAGCTTTATGACATACAATTAACAGTATCAAGGATAAAAAAAAACCGAAGTGTTCCCTGATCCTCATGAATTAGTAGACTACTTTGAAAAGATCTACCAAGATCCAACCGTTAACTGTTCTTCTAATGAGGTTGATTATACTAATCTGCAGGATAACCAAGTGATTAATTCACCAATATTAGCACTGGAAATTATAGCATGTATTGAAGATATTAAGCTGAAAAAGGCACAGGGTGTAGACAATGTCAGTAATGAGCTTATCAAATGTCTCTTTCCATTAATACTAGACCATGTTGTCAAACTTTTCAATGATATATTGTCAATAGGCTATTTTCCTCCACAGTGGGCCCATTCAATAATTGTCCCTTTGCACAAAAAAGGTGACAAAAACAGACCCAAGTAACTATCGTGGAATCGCTTTAAGTAGTTGTATTGGTAAATTGTTTTGCAAATAATAGATAAACGAATTGTAGACTACCTACAACAAACCAACCAAACTGATATCTGTCAAGCTGGGTTCAGGCAAGAATTTAGAACAGATCACATATTTACACTAAAAACCCTGATTGATAAATATAAATGTAAACAGAAAAAGGTCTATGCATGTTTTGTAGATCTCAAACGAGCATTCGATTCTGTGGATAGAAGCAAATTATTTAATAAAATTGCTCTTATGGGGGTTACAGGTAATGTTTTAAAAATAATCGAATCTTTATATGTTAATGTTACATATAGTGTTCAGACTGATAAAGGCATATCACAACCATTCCAATCAAACATTGGTGTTCGCCAGGGCTGTATTTTATCTCCAACACTATTTACTATGTTCATTAATGACTTCCAAGAATATTTATGTAACATTGGAGATAAAGTATCACTAGACACAATGTGCTTAAGCCATCTACTTTTTGCAGACGATCTTCTACTTTTATCAGAAACCCCACATGGTCTACAACAGCTCCTTGATCAACTAGATATATATTGTAATGACAACAATCTTACTATTAATTTAAATAAAACAAAAATTGTTATTTTTGGTGGCCAAAGTACAACAAATAAGCTTACTTGGCATCTCTCGGGCAATAAAGTCCCAGTTGTAACAAAGTATACATATTTAGGGGTTCACTTTACTCAAAATGGAAATTTTAAAGAATGTTCCCGATCACTTTGGAGCAAAGGACTAGGTTGTTTTTACAAGATGCAGAAAGAATTCTCAAATGTTAACCTACCAGTAGACATTTCATGCCAGTTATTTAATTCTTTTGTTGAGCCTGTCCTTTTATATGCCAGTGAGGTTTGGGGTGCCCAGTTCATATCATTAAAATATTTTGACACTTTATTGCCAGAGAGAATCCTTTTAAAATTCTGTAAATCAACACTACAGGTTAATAGTAGTACCCATAATTGGGCCTCTAGAGCTGAGCTAGGTTTGTACCCACTCCTGTTGTCTGTGGTAAAAAGAATGTTACATTTTAACTCCCATATGCAAACTACGGACAACATTATTTTACAACATGCTTTCTCTGAATGCACAAGCCTTGAAAAGAAAAATATTGGTTGACTTCACAAATTATATTATTACATTGGTGAGTTGAATAAAAAAAACGAAGCACTGTCAATTATCCCATTCATCTTATAAATATAATTAAAACTAAGTATCACAATATTTTTAAAGAAAATCGTATAGTTCCAGCCAAAAGAGATGGATCCAGTAATAAGATGCGAACGTACAAATTATATAAACACAATATTCAACTAGAGCCATATTTATTACACTGTATACATCCAGAACACCGTAAAGCTTTTACTAAATTACGCCTCAGTGACCATAAATTAAAAATAGAGACTGGGCGCCATACAAAACCCTTCACTCCAGTGGAAGAACGTTTATGTGACCACTGCAATGTAATTGAAGATGAATACCATCATATCACAATATGTAAGAAATATAATAGTCAATGTGTCAAATTATATGCATATCTAACTTTCCATAATTACCTATTTACAAGTATGAGTATGCAAGAAAAATTTATATATATATTATGCAAAACCAAATCCAGCCTGTGCTGGTGCGGTATGCAAATTTGATTATACATGTATTGCCCATAATTAGTCCTTATTTAGTCATTTTGTTTGTTTCTTGTTTATGCATATGTTTTGTATCCAGTTCCATATGTGGAATGTTTATATGCAATAAAGTTTTTATCTTTTTTTTTTTTAATTATCTTGAAAGCCATATTTAGTAAAAGGTACAATGTTTTAATCACAAGATTTTCTTCAAACACATTCAGGTGCGTTAATAATGTTCAAACAAAAACAAATTCAATAGCAATTTTGCACTGGAATGTTTTTAGCATTCTTAAAACAGAAACGTGTATCCAATTTATAGTTATTGTAAGGAGATGAAAAGTGACGTCATTGGAACACTGACGTCATTCAAATTCAAAACTAATTATTTCAATTACTGTGCATTTGTTTCCTTTTTAGTATACACATGCTTTACAATTTACAGCTGTTGATACATGTGTACTCTTTACTTATGGGCGTATAAATATCACGTAACTTTAGAACAGGTTGTGATTTGGTTTTCGAGACATCAATGAACAAACATTACTCCGCCGTTAAGGAAACGTTATTTTGTAAACAATGACTGGAATGTTCATTTAGCAAAACAGTTCTACAGTAATAAACTGAATATTACATTCGTGTCCACGACAGACGATGTTTACGACACTCGTGCCTAAATTATCGCATATATTGTAAATCGACTGGAATGTGTTCTGTATTGTGATTGGTTAATTACATTCTTTTTCCGGGATCAAATAGACAATAACACCCGGAAAGCTAATGACGTCATTAGCAATTGGAACAGGCGAAGTTGACGATTCAAGGGTCTACAGTTACATTGTAGCCAGGTATTTTTCTCAAGAAATACAAAATATGCAGTTAGTACCGTAGAAAAACGATTCAGTTTACAATGGACATAACCATATTGAGTTTTTAGATTTGCGGGAATCAAATAGACGATAACACCCGCAAATCTAAAAACTCAATATGGTTATCTCCTAAATATCCTCTATTTATTTATCATAAAACGGTCAAATAAAGAAGTCACCTTTTCAGCCATCTTTGTTCGTGTAAAATAATCGTTTATTTATCGAATGGATGGGAGAAAAAGACTCCATCATATGCGGTCAAGCCTCCTCCCGGGTTGACATTTCCACCACCTCGGGTGTACTTTTTCTACCCCACATGACCCCATATGATGGAGTCTATTAATATATAAATAGAGGTTATTACCAGTGTTTTTTGGTATCGTCAATATCATATATTAGGAATAAAATTTGTATTATGCGAGCCTCTAGCTTACAAGTTATCTTGTTGTTTTTGCATAATCATTCTGGTAATGGTAATGATAATAATGATTAAAAGACGATTATATGATTATCGAAAAGCGATCAGCAATGTTACTCGTTAAATTACGTTTCATTATTATCATTCAAAATAAGGCAGAAAGCATGGTTATTGGAAAACTGTTTTTAATATTTATCTGGAGATAACATAATCTCATTAAAGTTTAAAATAATGTAATCTCAGTCTCAACAAACACAATCTATAAACGGATCGACGAGTCTTCGGCAATACACGAGCAGTAACCAGGGTGTGTGTTTTACGCCCGCGCGTCGAGCATAAAAAGAGAGCGACTGAAAAAATGACACCATTTTTGTCTTTTTTTTCAAAACAAGATGGCTTGGAAATTTCCTAATGTAGTTCGTTGGTTGCGTGATTCGGTGTTTTATTGTACTACCTCAAGGAGTAACAAGGTGGACAAACACCCTGTCCAACAAACCTGTTCGTCACCAAATTTGATACCATTACAAATGACAAGGTCGTGGAATGTTGGGGAGAAGATCCAAAAGAATTCCTGTTGGTATATGGAAAGGACCTACCTCCCATAGATATACTTTAGGGCTGGTAGGAAGGTCACCGGCGACGGAGCCAAAGCGCAAAGGCCCTTTTCAGGGCCACCAACCCTCCTGAATGAGAGCAAGAACTTCAGATTACATCAACATTAATACTATTGTTCATGAAGTCTATGGCCCGTGCTTATAACACTTAGTCTACACTTTAACATAATGCTATATGGACGGACTATAAGTAAATATGATGGCTTGGAAATTTCTTAATGTAGTTAGTTGGTTGCGTGATTCGGTGTTTTGTTGTACTACCCAGAGGAGTAACAAGGTGGACAAACCTGTTCGTCACCAAATTTTATACCATTACAATGACAAGGTCGTGGAATGTTGGGGAAAAGATCCTAAAGAATTCCTGTTGGTATATGGAAAGGACCTACCTCCCATAGATATACTTTAGGGCAGGTAGGAAGAAGTTCACCGGCGACGGAGCCAAACCACATGATCCCATTAAAGTTTAAAATAATGTAATCTCAACAAACACAATCTATAAACGATTCGACGAGTCTTCGGCAATACACGAGGAGTAAACAGGGTGTGTGTTTTACGCCCGTGCGTCGAGCATAAAAAGAGAGCGACTGAAAAAATGACACCATTTTTGTCTTTTTTTTCAAAACAAGATTGCTTGGAAATTTCCTAATGTAGTTCGTTGGTTGCGTGATTCGGTGTTTTATTGTACTACCTCGAGGAGTAACAAGGTGGACAAACACCCTGTCCAACAAACCTGTTCGTCACCAAATTTGATACCATTACAAATGACAAGGTCGTGGAATGTTGGGGAGAAGATCCTAAAGAATTCCTGTTAGTATATGGAAAGGACCTACCTCCCATAGATATACTTTAGGGCAGGTAGGACTTTAGGGCAGGTAGGAAGGTCACCGGCGACGGAGCCAATGCACAAAGGCCCTTTTCAGGGCCACCAACCCTCCTGAATGAGAGCAAGAACTTCAGATTACATCAACATTAATACTATTGTTCATGAAGTCTATGGCCCGTGCTTATAACACTTAGTCTACACTTTAACATAATGCTATATGGACGGACTATAAGTAAATATGATGGCTTGGAAATTTCTTAATGTAGTTAGTTGGTTGCGTGATTCGGTGTTTTGTTGTACTACCCAGAGGAGTAACAAGGTGGACAAACCTGTTCGTCACCAAATTTTATACCATTACAATGACAAGGTCGTGGAATGTTGGGGAAAAGATCCTAAAGAATTCCTGTTGGTATATGGAAAGGACCTACCTCCCATAGATATACTTTAGGGCAGGTAGGAAGAAGTTCACCGGCGACGGAGCCAAACCACATGATCCCATTAAAGTTTAAAATAATGTAATCTCAACAAACACAATCTATAAACGATTCGACGAGTCTTCGGCAATACACGAGGAGTAAACAGGGTGTGTGTTTTACGCCCGTGCGTCGAGCATAAAAAGAGAGCGACTGAAAAAATGACACCATTTTTGTCTTTTTTTTCAAAACAAGATTGCTTGGAAATTTCCTAATGTAGTTCGTTGGTTGCGTGATTCGGTGTTTTATTGTACTACCTCGAGGAGTAACAAGGTGGACAAACACCCTGTCCAACAAACCTGTTCGTCACCAAATTTGATACCATTACAAATGACAAGGTCGTGGAATGTTGGGGAGAAGATCCTAAAGAATTCCTGTTAGTATATGGAAAGGACCTACCTCCCATAGATATACTTTAGGGCAGGTAGGACTTTAGGGCAGGTAGGAAGGTCACCGGCGACGGAGCCAATGCACAAAGGCCCTTTTCAGGGCCACCAACCCTCCTGAATGAGAGCAAGAACTTCAGATTACATCAACATTAATACTATTGTTCATGAAGTCTATGGCCCGTGCTTATAACACTTAGTCTACACTTTAACATAATGCTATATGGACGGACTATAAGTAAATATGATGGCTTGGAAATTTCTTAATGTAGTTAGTTGGTTGCGTGATTCGGTGTTTTGTTGTACTACCCAGAGGAGTAACAAGGTGGACAAACCTGTTCGTCACCAAATTTTATACCATTACAATGACAAGGTCGTGGAATGTTGGGGAAAAGATCCTAAAGAATTCCTGTTGGTATATGGAAAGGACCTACCTCCCATAGATATACTTTAGGGCAGGTAGGAAGAAGTTCACCGGCGACGGAGCCAAACCACATGATCCCATTAAAGTTTAAAATAATGTAATCTCAACAAACACAATCTATAAACGATTCGACGAGTCTTCGGCAATACACGAGGAGTAAACAGGGTGTGTGTTTTACGCCCGTGCGTCGAGCATAAAAAGAGAGCGACTGAAAAAATGACACCATTTTTGTCTTTTTTTTCAAAACAAGATTGCTTGGAAATTTCCTAATGTAGTTCGTTGGTTGCGTGATTCGGTGTTTTATTGTACTACCTCGAGGAGTAACAAGGTGGACAAACACCCTGTCCAACAAACCTGTTCGTCACCAAATTTGATACCATTACAAATGACAAGGTCGTGGAATGTTGGGGAGAAGATCCTAAAGAATTCCTGTTGGTATATGGAAAGGACCTACCTCCCATAGATATACTTTAGGGCAGGTAGGACTTTAGGGCAGGTAGGAAGGTCACCAGCGACGGAGCCAATGCACAAAGGCCCTTTTCAGGGCCACCAACCCTCCTGAATGAGAGCAAGAACTTCAGATTACATCAACATTAATACTATTGTTCATGAAGTCTATGGCCCATGCTTATAAAACTTAGTCTACACTTTAACACAATGCTATTTGGACGGACTATAAGTAAATATGATGGCTTGGAAATTTCTTAATGTAGTTCGTTGGTTGCGTGATTCGGTGTTTTGTTGTACTACCCAGAGGAGTAACAAGGTGGACAAACCTGTTCGTCACCAAATTTGATACCATCACAAATGACAAGGTCGTGGAATGTTGGGGAGAAGATCCAAAAGAATTCCTGTTGGTATATGGAAAGGACCTACCTCCCATAGATATACTTTAGGGCAGGTAGGACTTTAGGGCAGGTAGGAAGGTCACCGGCGACGGAGCCAAAGCGCAAAGGCCCTTTTCAGGGCCACCAACCCTCCTGAATGAGAGCAAGAACTTCAGATTACATCAACATTAATACTATTGTTCATGAAGTCTATGGCCCGTGCTTATAAAACTTAGTCTACACTTTAACACAATGCTATTTGGACGGACTATAAGTAAATATGATGGCTTGGAAATTTCTTAATGTAGTTCGTTGGTTGCGTGATTCGGTGTTTTGTTGTACTACCCAGAGGAGTAACAAGGTGGACAAACCTGTTCATCACCAAATTTGATACCATCAGAAATGACAAGGTCGTGGAATGTTGGGGAGAAGATCCAAAAGAATTCCTGTTGGTATATGGAAAGAACCTACCTCCCATAGATATACTTTAGGGCAGGTAGGAAGGTCACCGGCGACGGAGCCAAAGCGCAAAGGCCCTTTTCAGGGCCACCAACCCTCCTGAACGAGAGCAAGAACTTCAGATTACATCAACATTAATACTATTGTTCATGAAGTCTATGGCCCGTGCTTATAACACTTAGTCTACACTTTAACATGCTATTTGGACGGACTATAAGTAAATATGATGGCTTGGAAATTTCTTAATGTAGTTCGTTGGTTGTGTGATTCGGTGTTTTGTTGTACTACCCAGAGGAGTAACAAGGTGGACAAACCTGTTCGTCACCAAATCTGATACCATTTGAAATGACAAGGTCAAGAATGTTGGGGAGAAGATGCAAAAGAATTCCTGCTGGTATATGGAAAGGACCTACCTCCCATAGATATACTTTAGGGCTGGTAGGAAGGTCACCAGCGACGGAGCCAAAGCGCAAAGGCCCTTTTCAGGGCCACCAACCCTCCTGAATGAGAGCAAGAACTTCAGATTACATCAACATTAATACTATTGTTCATGAAGTCTATGGCCCGTGCTTATAACACTTAGTCTACACTTTAACATAATGCTATTTGGACGGACTATAAGTAAATATGATGGCTTGGAAATTTCTTAATGTAGTTCGTTGGTTGCGTGATTCGGTGTTTTG
Organism: Gigantopelta aegis; assembly: GCF_016097555.1. Taxonomy (NCBI): domain Eukaryota; kingdom Metazoa; phylum Mollusca; class Gastropoda; order Neomphalida; family Peltospiridae; genus Gigantopelta; species Gigantopelta aegis. Next base: position 28,915,111 of record NC_054706.1, read on the forward strand.
TTGTACTACCCAGAGGAGTAACAAGGTGGACAAACCTGTTCGTCACCAAATTTGATACCATCACAAATGACAAGGTCGTGGAATGTTGGGGAGAAGATCCAAAAGAATTCCTGTTGGTATATGGAAAGGACCTACCTCCCATAGATATACTTTAGGGCAGGTAGGAAGGTCACCGGCGACGGAGCCAAAGCGCAAAGGCCCTTTTCAGGGCCACCAACCCTCCTGAATGAGAGCAAGAACTTCAGATTACATCAACATTAATACTATTGTTCATGAAGTCTATGGCCCGTGCTTATAAAACTTAGTCTACACTTTAACACAATGCTATTTGGACGGACTATAAGTAAATATGATGGCTTGGAAATTTCTTAATGTAGTTCGTTGGTTGCGTGATTCGGTGTTTTGTTGTACTACCCAGAGGAGTAACAAGGTGGACAAACCTGTTCATCACCAAATTTGATACCATCACAAATGACAAGGTCGTGGAATGTTGGGGAGAAGATCCAAAAGAATTCCTGTTGGTATATGGAAAGAACCTACCTCCCATAGATATACTTTAGGGCAGGTAGGAAGGTCACCGGCGACGGAGCCAAAGCGCAAAGGCCCTTTTCAGGGCCACCAACCCTCCTGAACGAGAGCAAGAACTTCAGATTACATCAACATTAATACTATTGTTCATGAAGTCTATGGCCCGTGCTTATAACACTTAGTCTACACTTTAACATGCTATTTGGACGGACTATAAGTAAATATGATGGCTTGGAAATTTCTTAATGTAGTTCGTTGGTTGTGTGATTCGGTGTTTTGTTGTACTACCCAGAGGAGTAACAAGGTGGACAAACCTGTTCGTCACCAAATCTGATACCATTTGAAATGACAAGGTCAAGAATGTTGGGGAGAAGATGCAAAAGAATTCCTGCTGGTATATGGAAAGGACCTACCTCCCATAGATATACTTTAGGGCTGGTAGGAAGGTCACCAGCGACGGAGCCAAAGCGCAAAGGCCCTTTTCAGGGCCACCAACCCTCCTGAATGAGAGCAAGAACTTCAGATTACATCAACATTAATACTATTGTTCATGAAGTCTATGGCCCGTGCTTATAACACTTAGTCTACACTTTAACATAATGCTATTTGGACGGACTATAAGTAAATATGATGGCTTGGAAATTTCTTAATGTAGTTCGTTGGTTGCGTGATTCGGTGTTTTGTTGTACTACCCAGAGGAGTAACAAGGTGGACAAACCTGTTCGTCACCAAATTTTATACCATTACAAATGACAAGGTCGTGGAATGTTGGGGAAAAGATCCTAAAGAATTCCTGTTGGTATATGGAAAGGACCTACCTCCCATAGATATACTTTAGGGCAGGTAGGAAGAAGGTCACCGGCGACGGAGCCAAACCACATGATCCCATTAAAGTTTAAAATAATGTAATCTCAACAAACACAATCTATAAACGATTCGACGAGTCTTCGGCAATACACGAGGAGTAAACAGGGTGTGTGTTTTACGCCCGCGCGTCGAGCATAAAAAGAGAGCGACTGAAAAAATGACACCATTTTTGTCTTTTTTTTTCAAAACAAGATGGCTTGGAAATTTCCTAATGTAGTTCGTTGGTTGCGTGATTCGGTGTTTTATTGTACTACCTCGAGGAGTAACAAGGTGGACAAACACCCTGTCCAACAAACCTGTTCGTCACCAAATTTGATACCATTACAAATGACAAGGTCGTGGAATGTTGGGGAGAAGATCCTAAAGAATTCCTGTTAGTATATGGAAAGGACCTACCTCCCATAGATATACTTTAGGGCAGGTAGGACTTTAGGGCAGGTAGGAAGGTCACCGGCGACGGAGCCAATGCACAAAGGCCCTTTTCAGGGCCACCAACCCTCCTGAATGAGAGCAAGAACTTCAGATTACATCAACATTAATACTATTGTTCATGAAGTCTATGGCCCGTGCTTATAAAACTTAGTCTACACTTTAACACAATGCTATTTGGACGGACTATAAGTAAATATGATGGCTTGGACATTTCTTAATGTAGTTCGTTGGTTGCGTGATTCGGTGTTTTGTTGTACTACCCAGAGGAGTAACAAGGTGGACAAACCTGTTCGTCACCAAATTTGATACCATCACAAATGTCAAGGTCGTGGAATGTTGGGGAGAAGATCCAAAAGAATTCCTGTTGGTATATGGAAAGGACCTACCTCCCATAGATATACTTTAGGGCAGGTAGGAAGGTCACCGGCGACGGAGCCAAAGCGCAAAGGCCCTTTTCAGGGCCACCAACCCTCCTGAATGAGAGCAAGAACTTCAGATTACATCAACATTAATACTATTGTTCATGAAGTCTATGGCCCGTGCTTATAAAACTTAGTCTACACTTTAACACAATGCTATTTGGACGGACTATAAGTAAATATGATGGCTTGGAAATTTCTTAATGTAGTTCGTTGGTTGCGTGATTCGGTGTTTTGTTGTACTACCCAGAGGAGTAACAAGGTGGACAAACCTGTTCGTCACCAAATTTGATACCATCACAAATGACAAGGTCGTGGAATGTTGGGGAGAAGATCCAAAAGAATTCCTGTTGGTATATGGAAAGGACCTACCTCCCATAGATATACTTTAGGGCAGGTAGGAAGAAGGTCACCGGCGACGGAGCCAAACCACATGATCCCATTAAAGTTTAAAATAATGTAATCTCAACAAAAACAATCTATAAACGATTCGACGAGTCTTCGGCAATACACGAGGAGTAAACAGGGTGTGTGTTTTACGCCCGCGCGTCGAGCATAAAAAGAGAGCGACTGAAAAAATGACACCATTTTTGTCTTTTTTTTCAAAACAAGATGGCTTGGAAATTTCCTAATGTAGTTCGTTGGTTGCGTGATTCGGTGTTTTATTGTACTACCTCGAGGAGTAACAAGGTGGACAAACACCCTGTCCAACAAACCTGTTCGTCACCAAATTTGATACCATTACAAATGACAAGGTCGTGGAATGTTGGGGAGAAGATCCTAAAGAATTCCTGTTAGTATATGGAAAGGACCTACCTCCCATAGATATACTTTAGGGCAGGTAGGACTTTAGGGCAGGTAGGAAGGTCACCGGCGACGGAGCCAATGCACAAAGGCCCTTTTCAGGGCCACCAACCCTCCTGAATGAGAGCAAGAACTTCAGATTACATCAACATTAATACTATTGTTCATGAAGTCTATGGCCCGTGCTTATAAAACTTAGTCTACACTTTAACACAATGCTATTTGGACGGACTATAAGTAAATATAATGGCTTGGAAATTTCTTAATGTAGTTCGTTGGTTGCGTGATTCGGTGTTTTGTTGTACTACCCAGAGGAGTAACATAGTGGACAAACCTGTTCGTCACCAAATTTGATACCATCACAAATGACAAGGTCGTGGAATGTTGGGGAGAAGATCCAAAAGAATTCCTGTTGGTATATGGAAAGAACCTACCTCCCATAGATATACTTTAGGGCAGGTAGGAAGAAGGTCACCGGCGACGGAGCCAAAGCGCAAAGGCCCTTTTCAGGGCCACCAACCCTCCTGAATGAGTGTAAGAACTTTAGATTACATCAACACTATTGTTCATGAAGTCTAGGGCCCGTGCTTATAAAACTTAAAGTCTACACTTTAACATAATGCTATTTGGACGGACTATAAGTAAATATGAAAAGCGAATACATATACAGAACTTCACATACGTTGTTTTGTTTATTTTGCTACAAGGTCTCGTGGTAGGCTATGTTCTTTAGCAAAATAAACGATTGCAATAAATAGGAAGCGAAAACAACGTATGTGAAGTTCTGTATTTATGACATACCTTCTTTTATGTTTTACAAAAACGGTTTTTAATTTTACATCATCACTGTATGGGAGCGACACCGGATATTGGTACTAAGCGAAGCGATAGAAATGTGTGAGAAGGCTACACGTGAGGTAAGATTTCTGAACATTACTACATTTATAAGTAACACACATGAACCAGATTTTACGCATTCATTTATAACAATTTCCGCCATCAACCAAACCTAAAAGTATACTGATTCAATTGGATATTTTTGATAAACCTAATTGAACATGTCATCTAGTACCGGCAAAATGTTGCCTCTGTCAACTTCATGTGCAGTAAAAACAGTTTCTAATGACTTAGATTCATACTTATTATGTCATTTCTGTTTGATTATTTTCTACTATTAACTTAGATGTGCATTTAATTTTGTTTAATTTTCACAAAGAAAAATATTTCAAAGGTATACGTTGGCTTGAATGTAGAGTGTACGGCTGATTGGTTTTACTCCGTATGGAAGGTATACGGCTTCTTGAAAACAACATTTTTCTTAAATGCCATATTTTAAAAATATTAAGCATTATATCGTGTATATAACAAATAAATTTTATCAAGACACCCAAAACCATGTACATGTAAAAAAAATTAATTTGGGAAACGTTTGAGGCAATGGAAGTGATAAAAACGAAAAATTCCTATAAAAATGGATTAAGGTAATTAAGTGATGTGATACGATGTAATTGAACAATTATATTATGCAAACAATTATTTTTCTATTTCCAGGATGTTAAGGTATGCCGAAGCATATGTTCCACTTTCAGACATTATATCTCACCTAACGATTGAACATAGAGACAAGTACCTAAAATTTACACGTCACGATGGAACGTCATCAAAACTGCAATTTTAAAATCATTCCAGAGTTGTGTAAAGAACATGGGAGAACAATTACCATTAAAACAGGGGAGGTAAAGATACATCTATCTCGACCTAATATCGCTCCAAAAGACAGTCCATGTTCAAAACGTTTCAAAGTCTCTGAGGATAGCAACGTAGATTTCAACACTACTACAGAACTTGAAGACAGTCAGTGTCAAAATATTGTATCTATGAAAGCTACATTGTTTATAAAGAGATTATTTCACTTCTTCCATCAGTGATAGAAGAACTGAAACGCATAGGAAAAATAGAAGAATTGTTTAATAAAATCTTTTGTATGTTTATTTTTGACATTATTTTTGAAATTATAGCCAAAGCGACTTTTGTAGATCTTCCCACACATGTCACAAATGTACGTACGAGGATCTGATGACGATTTTATTGGAGTACTTGTCATTGGTTGTGGATGCATCCTCTTGACATGTTTATTCAAGTTGCATTTGTTCTTTGTTGTGTATCCATACGCTTATCAGGACATCTTCTAACACTTTCGGGCTCAATGTCTATTTCAGCTGAAATATCCAGTGATGCATTGGATACATCCATGTTCTGAAATATTACAGTATTATTTTTATTTAAGAAAATGTTGTCAAAAAGCACTACCACTTTATTAATAAATAGGTACAAAGAGTAACTTAAAATATGTTAATAGACATAGTATGCTAAATAGAGATTAACTACATCATACTGCTGTTTTGTTCATCTAGGACTCTACAGAGGTAAACATCCCGAAATAATCAGAAAACACGCTACTACGGTTTATAACTATGTAGATTTCACTTGTATGTATGTACTGGTGACATGTATTGGTTCCGTGAACTGTGTTTTAACTTTACATGTAGGTAGTTTGAGGCCGTGAAAATAATTCATGTCCTAAATAGCTGGATCCAACAAAAATTTAATTTGTATTATGTAGATACAAATTAATCACATACACTTTGGGATAAAAACAATTATATATTTGGTATACCCACTGCCTATGATTGGTGGGTGGGGTTACACTACTTTGTATCAATAACTGATAACCTATACATTGTCTATGCGGTATTGTAATAATGTTTTAGCGGTCTGCCTTTGTCAGTACGCCGTACACTACCATACCAAAGGTATGACCATGGGCGTATGGGGACTCTTTGATTTCGGGGGGCTGGAGGGGTTGATTTGCCCGAAATTTTACCCAGATAAAAACCGCCCGAATTTGGGGGGGGGGGGGGGGGCAATTGCCCCCCGGGTCGTACGCCCATGGGTATGACAACGTTTGACGTCACTTTGCGCTGCATATCTGCCACCAGCTTAAATAACTCAGTTTTCAACACACATATTACAGCTTCCCAATGAAATACAGTGATAGTAAATAGATGTACATACACAGAGTTTTATCGTCTTTCCAACAGATAAAATTATTTAATTTGTAATTCGGTTAAAACTACACCAATAACGATTTTGAAGAGAGCTCTGTCAGTGACGTCGCGTAACAAGTATGGCGTCGCGGCCATTTTACAGCTGATAAGGTCACATGATAATTTTGTCTTAACGCGGTGTCTGACGTCAATGGCTTCTTTTAGAAGTGTTTTGAGGTATTTAAGACGTGGCTCATTATAGAGAAAGGTCGATTTTGTCACTGATAACGAAATGTGATATTTTAAATGTACTTTGAAAAACACTAAACTTCAATTGGATTTTGAATATATTTCTATACTTCGGCAAATCGATTTCACATATTCAGTTGTTAAATTGAACCTATTTCTATGTTTTCTTTGAAGCTTCAAGTAATTTCACCCTGGCGCATTTGAGCGCAAGGCGTCTTAACTGGGGTTGTCTCAGCAGTCATGGCGGCAGTCATTTTATCAATCCCATAATGCATCGCTTCAAGGTGGCACTGCCTATTGTCCGAACCAAATTGTTAACAACTACAAAAAATTACTCTCCTACCTTTAATTGCCGTTAGATTTCCTCCAAAGTTTGTCCAGACACAAATCGCAAAAGAAACACTACAAAAATACAGATTCCACACACGAGACTGCAACGATATCGCCGATATTGTCTTTGCTGAGATTGCATAGGGAAAAATACATGCAGTTTTCTGCCGTCTGCCATGTTGCTTGTTTATGGAATACTCTTCAAGAGGGGTGAAAGCCTCCAAAGTATGTGACACAATTACTATGAAATCGATGATCTCTAGTGCTATCATTAAAATAATAATAATAATAATTAAAAATAATAATATGACGTCATCACGTTTGCTTTTATATCATAACATGTTATGACGTTGTTAGATTAAGTCCTATCCTTTCACCCCTCTTGAAGAATATTCCATAAAAAGTTAAAATGGCAGCTGATACAAAATTACATGCTTTTTTCCCTATGCGCTCTCAGCGAAGTCGATACAGGTGACATGGTTATCATCTGGTATGTGGAATATGTGTCATTGTAATGGTTTTTTCAAGATTTGTGTCTGGACAAACTTTGGAGGAAATCTAACGGCAATTAAAGGTAGGAGAGTAATTTTTCGTAGTTGTTAACAATTTGGTTCGGACAATAGTGTGTTACATGCGTTTTAGTTTTTAAAAATAAATATTAGGGCCTAAGTTGCTGAAATTGCGTTTTGTTATAACTGACCATGTGTCAAATATCGGAGGTGAATCTAGCCCAAATACATTATGGCTAGCGAGCTCTCACCAACAATTACATTGTTTTGGTTGTTTCTTGCATGGAAATTGTCTTCCTTTTTTTAAAGCTGCAATCTCACCTCATATTAATTAGCATAACATCATATAAACACACCTACAGTAGGTAGAACAACGAAAAAATAAAAAAATAAATATGTGGTCAAACTTTTTATTTCAAGCAAAAATATGTACCAAAAAATGTAAATGAATGAAAACCGGACGGAAAAATATTTAGTGGTTAGAAAGTTATAGCCCTTTCAAGTTTGGCGTGCTGTGAAATATGTCTGCCAAATTTGACTCGCTTTTCTAAACTTGCCGGTTAAACTCATCTACTAACCACCATGTGTATATTTCACTTTAAAATCGATCTGAAACACGCCAACTATTATTCTTGAATATGTAATAGTGTTCTTGAAGCCACTGGAAAATGGTAACATATACCATTAATGATTATAATGTTACAATGTAACCATGAACCCTAACGTCGTTACATAAACGTAAAATCGGAAAATAAGCAATACAAAGCGACGTTGTTGTTTTCACAACTTAATATATTTAGTTAGCCTATCAGGACAATGCACCGATACCCCATTCATTTCCAACTTCTATTATGCATAAATAGTGAAACAATGTTACATAAAAAGTAAAGGCAGTGCACATGGGCGTTTGAATGAGCACGTGACAAAAGCTAGTGACAGGGACTAGTCCATTATAATATAATAGGATAAAACAGTCTATTTAATGATAGAAAGAAAGAAATGTTTTATTTAATGACGCACTCAACACATTTTAATTACGGTTATATGGCGTCAGACATATGGTTAAGGACCACACAGATATTGAAAGAGGAAACCCGCTGTCGCCACTTCATGGGCTACTCTTTCCGATTTGCAGTAAGGGATCTTTTATATGCACCATTCCACAGACAGGATAGCACATACCACGGCCTTTGATATACCAGTCGTGGTGCACTGGCTGTGATGAGAAATAGCCCAATGGGCCCACCGACGGGGATCGATCCCAGACCGACCGCGCATCGAGCGAGCGCTTTACCACTGGGCTACGTCCCGCCCCCTATTTAATGATAGTGAATATATTTTGTAGAAAAATAAAGATGGTGGCGGGGGAGGGGTTGACGGGTCTTTTGGGGTGGGGGTGGTGGGGTGTTGTTTTTTTTGGTGGGGGAGTTCATGATTTAAGCTGAGTAACAAAAAATACATTTGGAAAAAATATATAAAAGGCTGAAAAATATATATTTTTAAATCATAATAATAGAAATGTGATTTATGATCGTGAAAATATTTCGAAGAAAAATAAATGGTGTTCGAGGGTGGGTGTGTGACGTGTCTTCTTTTTTGGGGGTGGTGGTTTGGTGGGGGAGGTCTTGATAATAATAATAATAATACAAATGCGATTATTGCATGCCACTGTAAATATAGATAGAAAATGTGCGTGTTCGTCTGGGTTATGTTTGTTTTTGTTCTTGATTTGTTGTTGTTTGTTTTGGGTTTTGTTTTGTTGTGTGTGGGGGTTTTTTGGGTTTTTTTTTTTGGGGGGGGGGGGGGGGGGCGTGTGTGTGTTTGCCGAGGGGAAGGGTATTTTGTATTTTATTTTGGGGTGGGGTTGGTGTTGTTACTGGGGTGGTTTGGGGGTGGTGGTGGATTGGGTTATTTTTTTATTTTTATTTTTATGTTTATTTATTTTGATTTGCCTGCCAGTTATGCTTACAATCATGTGTACAACAATGTCTTCATTTTAACATGTTGGACATCTAGGCCCTGCCTATCTTGAAAAATCGACATGCAAGACTAACATAAACATATTTATACAAATACTAATTTTACAGTTACTAGGTCGATGTTTTTAGGATAAATTATGTTTGCTGTTATTACAGCAAAATTTGCAATTTAGCATGTTTATAATACAATTTAATGTACATATAAAATTAATTTGAAACATTGAAACGAAATATTTTGTAAAACAGGCGCCTGTGCAGGAATTGTGTAGAAAGAAAGAAAGAAATGTTTTATTTAACGACGCACTCAACACATTTTTATTTACGATTATATGGCGTCAGACATATGGTTAAGGACCACACAGATTTTGAGAGGAAACCCGCTGTCGCCACATAGGCTACTCTTTTACGACAGGCAGCAAGGGATCTTTTATTTGCGCTTCCTACAGGCAGGATATCACAAACCATGGCCTTTGTTGAACCAGTTATGGATCACTGGTCGGTGCAAGTGGTTTACACCTACCCATTGAGCCTTGCGGAGCACTCACTCAAGGTTTGGAGTCGGTATCTGGATTAAAAATCCCATGCCTCGACTGGAATCCGAACCCAGTACCTACCAGCCTGTAGACCGATGGCCTGCCACCGAGGCTGGTATAAAAATTGTGTAGAAGTCTAGACTGTGTCTAGCAAAGGTTTTTGTGTGTGTATTGGGGTGGGGTGGGGTGGGGTCATGTTTCCCTGGAAAATACATTAAAAAAGAACAATATAGCATGTGGGGGAGGGTACTGTGTGCTGATCGGAATATTACCTAAAATATCTAAAAAAAACCCCACCTATTTAACTATTAAAATTGTGTTACTGTCACACACAATTCTTTATAAAAACTATAGGTGTGTTTCTATGAAGTTATGCTAATTAATGTGAGGCGAGATTGCAGCTTTAAAAAAAGGAAGACAATAATGTATTTGGGCTAGATTCACCTCTGATATTTGACACATGGTCAGTTATAACAAAACGCAATTTCAGCAACTGAGGCCCTAATATTTATTTTTAAAAACTAAAAGACATGTAACACTCTATTGTCCGAACCAAATTGTTAACAACTACGAAAAATTACTCTCCAACCTTTAATTGCCGTTAAATTTCCTCCAAAGTTTGTCCAGACACAAATCTTGAAAAAACCATTACAATGACACAGATTCCACATACCAGATGATAACCATGTCACCTATATCGACTTCGCTGAGAGCGCATAGGGGGAAAAAGCATGTAATTTTGTATCAGCTGCCATTTTGACTTTTTATGGAATATTCTTCAAGAGGGGTGAAAGGATAGGACTATCTAACAACGTCATAACATGTTATGATATAAAAGCAAACGTGACGACGTCATATTATTATTATTTTTTATTATTATTACTATTATTATTATTTTAATGATACCACTAGAGTTCATCGATTTCATAGTAATTGTGTCACATACTTTGGAGGCTTTCACCCCTCTTGAAGAGTATTCCATAAACAAGTAACATGGCAGACGGCAGAAAACTGCATGTATTTTTCACTATGCAATCTCAGCAAAGACAATATCGGCGACATCGTTGCAGTCTCGTGTGTGGAATCTGTATATTTGTAGTGTTTGTTTTTGCGATTTGTGTCTGGACAAACTTTGGAGGAAATCTAACGGCAATTAAAGGTAGGAGAGCAATTTTTTGTAGTTGTTAACAATTTGGTTCGGACAATAGGCAGTGCCACCTTGAAGCGATGCATTATGGGATTGATAAAATGGCTGCCGCCATGACTGCTGAGACAACCCCCGTTAGGACACCTTGCGCTCAAATGCGCTAGGGTGAAATGACTTGAAACTTCAAAGAAAACATAGAAATAGGTTCAATTTAACAACTGAATATGTGAACTCGATGTGCCGAAGTATAGAAATATATTCAAAATCCATTTGAAGTTCAGTGTTTTTCAAAGTACATTTAAAATATCACATTTCGTTATCAGTGACAAAATCGATCCTTCTCTATAATGAGCCACGTCTTAAATCCCTCAAAACACTTCTAACAGAAGCCTTTGACGTCAGACGCCGCGTTAAGACAAAATTATCATGTGACCCTATCAGCTGTAAAAATGGCCGCGACGTCATACTTGTTACGCGACGTCATTGACAGAGCTCTCTTGAAAATCGTTACTGGTGTAGTTTTAACCGAATTACAAATTAAATAATTATATCTGTTGGAAAGACGATAAAACGCTGTGTATGTACATCTATTTAATACCACTGTATTTCATTGGGAAGCTGTAATATGTGTGTTGAAAAGTGAGTCATTTAAGCTGGTGGCAGATATGCAGCGCAAAGTGACGTCAAACTTTGTCATACCTACCTACAGTTTTTATAAAGAATTGTGTGTGACAGTAACATAAATTTAATAGTTAAATAATTTTTGTTTAGATATTTTAGGTAATATTCCGATCAGCACACAGTACCCTCCCCCACATGCTATATTGGGTTTTTTAAAATGTATTTTCCAGGGAAACATGACCTACCCCCACCCCCACCCCAACACACACACACAAAAACCTTTGCTAGCCAGTCTATTGTCCAAACCAAATTGTTAACAACTACGAAAAATTACTCTCCTACCTTTAATTGCCGTTAGATTTCCTCCAAAGTTTGTCCAGACAGAAATCTTTAAAAAACCATTACAATGACACAGATTCCACATACCAGATGATAACTATGTTACCTATATCGACTTCGCTGAGTGCGCATAGGGCAAAAAGCATGTAATTTTGTGTCAGCTGCCATTTTGACTTTTTATGGAATATTCTTCAAGAGGGGTGAAAGGATAGGACTTAATCTAACAACGTCATAACATGTTATAATATAAAAGCAAACGTGATGACGTCATATTATTATTATTTTTTTTTTTAATGATACCACTAGAGATCATTAATTTCATATTAATTGTGTCACATACTTTGGAGGGTTTCCCCCCTCTTGAAGAGTATTCCATAAACAAGCAACATGGCAGACAGCAGAAAACTGCATGTATTTTTCCTTATGCAATCTCAGCAAAGACGATATCGGCGATATCGTTGCAGTCTCGTGTGTGGAATCTGTATATTTGTAGTGGTATTTTTGCGATTTGTGTCTGGACAAACTTTGGAGGTAATCTAACGGTAATTAAAGGTAGGAGAGTAATTTTTTGTGGTTGTTAACAATTTGGTTCGGACAATAGACCTCTACACAATTTCCTGCACAGGCGCCTGTTTTACAAAATATTTCGTTTCAATGCTTCAAATTAATTTTATATGTACATTAAAATGTATTATAAACATGCTAAATTGCAAATTTTGCTGTAATAAGAGCAAAAATAATTTATCCTATTGTCTGAACCAAATTGTTAACAACTACGTCAAATTACTCTCCTACCTTTAATTGCCGTTAGATTTCCTCCAAAGTTTGTCCAGACACAAATCTTGAAAAAACCATTACAATGACACAGATTCCACATACCAGATAATAACCATGTCACCTATATCGACTTCGCTGAGAGCGCATTGGGGAAAAAGCATGTAATTTTGTATCAGCTGCCATTTTGACTTTTTATGGAATATTCTTCAAGAGGGGTGAAAGGATAGGACTTAATCTAACAACGTCATAACATGTTATGATATAAAAGCAAACGTGATGACGTCATATTATTAATTTTTATTATTATTATTATTATTTTAATGATACCACTAGAGATCAACGATTTCATAGTAACTGTTTCAAATACTTTGGAGGCTTTCACCCCTCTTGAAGAGTATTCCATAAACAAGCAACATGGCAGACGGCAGAAAACTGCATGTATTTCTCCCTATGCAATCTCAGCAAAGACAATATCGGCGACATCGTTGCAGTCTCGTGTGTGGAATCTGTATATTTGTAGTGGGTTTTTTTGCGATTTGTGTCTGGACAAACTTTTGAGGAAATCTAACGGCAATTAAATGTAGGAGAGTAATTTTTTGTAGTTGTTAACAATTTGGTTCGGACAATAAAAACATTGTTAACAACTACAAAATATTACTCTCCTACCTTTAATTACCGTTTGATTTCCTCCAAAGTTTGTCCAGACACAAATCTTGAAAAAACCCATTACAATGACATGGATTCCACATACCAGATGACAACTATGTCACCTATATCGACTTCGCTGATAGCGCATTGGGCAAAAAGCATGTAATTTTGTATCAGCTGCCATTTTGACTTTTTATGGAATATTCTTCAAGAGGGGTGAAAGGATAGGACTTAATCTAACGATGTCATAACATGTTATGATATAAAAGCAAACGTGATGACGTCATATTATTTATTATTATTTTTTATTATTATTATTATTAATTTTTTTTAATGATACCACTAGAGATAATTGATTTCATATTAATTGTGTCACATACTTTGGAGGCTTTCACCCCTCTTGAAGAGTATTCCATAAACAAGGAACATGGCAGACGGCAGAAAACTGCATGTATTTTTCCCTATGCAATCTCAGCAAAGACGATATCGGCGACATCGTTGCAGTCTCGTTTGTGGAATCTGTATATTTGTAGTGGTTTGTTTGCGATTTGTGTCTGGACAAACTTTGGAGGAACTCTAACGGCAATTAAAGGTAGGAGAGTAATTTTTTGTAGTTGTTAACAATTTGGTTCGGACAATAAGTCATTAGAAACTGCTTTTACTGCACATGAAGTTGACAGACACAACATTTTGCCGGTACTAGATGACATGTTAAATGAGCTTTATCAAATATATCCAACTAAATCAGTATACTTTTAGGTTTGGTTGATGGCGGAAATTGTTATAAATGAATGTGTAAAATCTGGTTCATGTGTATTACTTATAAATGTAGTAATTTTCAGAAATCTCACCTCACGTGTAGCCTTCTCACACATTTCTATCGCTTCGCTTAGTACCAATACTCGGTGTCGCTCCCATACAGTGAGCATAGCAACACTGTTAAATCTATGATGAAAACTCCTTTCATGGATTTGCTTAACGTTAAAAGTCATACTCTGCGGCAGCCTTGTCACTTGTGTAATGTTTCAAATATGATGTGACGTAATATGTAAATCATATATGACGTCAGTAAATAAAAGGTCTCACTACACAGATCACTTCCGGGTGAGAGTTCATTGATGACGGTCCACTATAGTTCCTAATTGTAACACATTATGGTTCACATATTCACTTCTAGGAAATGGTGAAGAATTAAAACAATATGTATGTTTAATGGTAAGCCTTCTGGCTGTATTTTGCCCATGTTATTTTGTAATATTGTGAATCGACCTTTTGGGGCATGGGTATACAGCGCAAGTGACAGCCGGAGTGAATCGGTTAATGAACCACCTCTTCGGACCGGTACTACAGCCAGATGCGGTCATATAGCAAAAAACTGAGACGGAAATGTTCTCAATTTTGGAGTGAAAATAAATGCTTATATAATGTATGTTCGCAATGGTGTATGTTGTTAGTGCCAACGAGAACCCGTTCTATTGGCAATCTTCGTTTGATGTTGGGCAATTTAACATGGATTTCAATGGCAGATGGCATCTGTGTAGTGAGACCAAAGGCGCTAACTGCAGTAAAAATAAAAAGGGAATCCCCCATTTAAAAGTTCCGGTCCAGATTGCACATATGTGTAATACAAAATAAATTTATTACTCGGTTTGAAAACGTCTTTATCACTATAGTAAGATTGAATAGGTATGTAATAAAGTACCTTATTGCCACATTATAGTCTGGCCCCCCCCCCCCCCCCCCCCATTTAAAGTGCTTAGGCTGCTTATTGCAGTGCGAGCATTTTCGTTTTTAGGATTATATCAAACATAATTTTTTAACCTAATTTGGGGGTGTGAATCCAAAACTAATCTATATGTTGGACATCTGGGTAATTACGTTTAGGTGTTGAATTTCATTATGACAGTATACGTAATTAGGATTATGTTGAAAATATATTGTATCTATAATAGCGTGTCCCTTACCTTGTTTTTATTTATTTTTGTGCGATTATTTCTATAGGATTGTATCCATCATACTTTTTAACCTAATTTTGATGTGCTGAATCAAAAACAAAATGATAGTATATATACGTAATTAGGATTTTGTTGACAATACATTGCATCTAGTCTAGTATACAGTTAATTCCCTTGTGTATCCGCGCGCTCAGAGTTCGGTTGTTGGTTTTGCACAGTTGGAACCATGTTTGAAGGCTTAATTAATTATTTGGAATAAAAAGTAAATTCTTAAGCTTAGTGATAGCTAAGGAGTTATTTGTAAAAATCACAATTGGTTTGTCACCAGTGGTCTAATGCATGGATCAAGACAATGATGTTGTCTTGGACTATTTGCGAACGCCGAGACTTCCACATGAAAGTCAGAATGCATGAATGTAAACAAGCCAAAGTCTGGGACTATTAGAGGGACGAAATCGCTCGAATTTTAGACCTGCTATAATACAGGCGTAATGAATACAATAGTCTCTGACAACCAGGGGCGGGGCGTAGCCCAGTGGTAAAGCGGTCGGTCTAGGATCGATCCCCGTATGTGGAACCATTGGGCTATTTCTCGTTCCAGCCAGTGCTCTACAACTGGCGTAACAAAGGTCGTGGTATGTACTATCCTGTCTGAGGGATGGTGCATATAAAAGATCCCTTGCTGCTAATCGAACAGAGTAGCCCATGAAGTGGCGACAGCGGGTTTCCTGTACCTCAGTATCTGTGTGGTCGTTAACCATATGTCTGACGCCATATAACCGTAAATAAAATGTGTTGAGTGCGTCTTTAAATAAAACATTTCCTTCCTTCCTTCTCTGACAACCGGCTACTTTCAGTATAGCCGAAGTTGCACTGGTGCGTTCTATAGAGTGCTGTCCGGTGTACCGGCGCACCTAAAATCCGAACCAAATTGTTAACAACTATGAGAAATTACTCTCCTACCTTTAATTACCGTTACATTTCCCCCAAATTTAGTCCAGACACAAGTTGTGAAAAAACCATTACAGTGACACAGATTCCACATATGAGACTGTAACGATGTCACCAGTATCGACTTCGCTGAGGTCGCATAGGGCAAAATACATGCAGTTTTCTGCCGTCTGCCATTTTGCTTTTTTATGGAATACTCTTCAAGAGGGGTGGATGCCTCCAAAGTGTGTGACATAATTAATATAAAATCAATGTTCTGTAGTGGTATCTTTAAACAAAACAATTAAAATAATAATAATATGACGTCATTACGTTCTTTTATATCACAACATGTTATGACGTTATTAGATTAAGTCATAATATTATCCTTTCACCACTCTTGGGTAGTATTCCATAAAAAGTGAAAATGGCAGCCGGCACAATTCAATTCAATTCATTTATTCCCGTATATGAATTATACAGACATGAATAATAATATCAACATCAAGAAAAGAAAACAACAAAAACATGTTATAATGGTTACACTATCCTAGCACAGTTATAATTTATATACTAGTAACAATATTTAACAAGTGACAATGTCATTAGGTAGGAGGTCTAGCAACTGAAAGTAGAAGACGTCTTTACTAAAACATCTCATAGCAATACTGCCCTATGATTGAAGCAATATATGCTGGTCAGAGAAGTAGAAAGAATAGTTTCTCAGTGTCGGTTAATTGAATAAATGTTGGGTTTAGTTGGTGTAGGTTTTTTTATATAGTATGTTTCTGCGTTATGTAAGGCCTCGACATTTTATTAAAAAGTATAAATTCATCTTCCATACCAGAGTTGCAGATTTTGCATATCCTTTTGTTTGTTCAACATGTTTGTACCTACCAGTTTCAATTTCAAGTCGGTGTGCACATATTCTCATTTTTGTTATGGCTTGCCAAAGTTTGCATTTTTAACATTGTCAAGATATGTTGCACGTGTGTAGGGGCAGTCATATCGACTGCCCCTACACACGTGCAACATATCTTGACAATGTTAAAAAGTAAAGTAGGTTTTTTATGAAGATATTTTGTGATTATAGTACTGTTGGTTAGTGTTTTTTAATTGTGTTGAAATATGATGTATGCCGTTTGTGGCCATGGGCTTTATAACAGAGAAGTATTAATCCCATTTTTGTCACACATTATGTTAAAACAGTTGTGCCAACTTGTTTTGTTGACATCTATCCCTTTACTGCATTGTACAGCATCGATAAGAATTTTTCGTGATTCACATAGATTTTCCAAATGTGCCCAGTACTTAATCATAGTTTTATGAATATCCACGATTAACGGGTACCTACCAATTTCGATTTTGCAAGCGATATTTATTGATTTTTTTTCCCACTTGGAGTGTGAATTTGCAAATGTTATTATGAAGTTTTTCGAAGGGTTCGTTTTCCATTGTATCGACGAATTTGGTGTAATCATGTTTCTTTATCATTCCTATCAAATCAGCTCCCCATATTTCACAATTATATAAAATAATTGGTTTTACAAGGGTATCAAATAATTTGTTGTAGATTATTGGAGGTGGTGAGCTACCCAGAAAACTGTTATTGATTTTGAAGAGAGCTTTTAAAGATTTGTTGAATAAGTTTGTTTTAGTACTAGTAAACTGTCCTCAGGAGTTTATGGTGCATCCCAGATACCTATATTCTTGTGTTTGATTTAGTTACATGCTTTTTGCCCTATGCGATCTCAGCGAAGTCGATATAGGTGAAATAGTTATCATCTAGTATGTGGAATCTTTTGTCATTGTAATGGGTTTTTCAAGATTTCTGTCTGGACAAAATGTGGGTAACATATAACGAAAAATAAAGGTAGGAAAGCAGTTTATCGTAGTTGTTAACATTTTGGTTCTGACGTTAAACATTCAAAGACCATTAAATTGGAGCCTCCCTTAGTTGGGATGGTGATACGAAAGTGTGTCTTTTTATCAATTGCCAATAAAGATGTTATATTTTGTTGGGTACCCAGCCATGTTGGCATTAGGGGTAACGAAAAGGCAGATGTTGCTGCCAAGTTTGCTTTGAACTTGCCCCGTGTCCATGTTGGTGTCCACTACAGTGATTTTAAATTTTATATTAACCAATATATCTTTTCGACTTGGCAAGACGATTGGGACGGTGCGGTTACGAACAAGCTTCATTCTGCAGGGCCGTAGCTAGGATTTTTTGTTTGTGGGGCAACTGAGTAGTTAATAGTCTAAAACGCTTTTTCTTTAAGTTTCTATAATGCTTTCCGAATTTTTTTTTTTTTTTGGGGGGGGGGGGGGGCAACTGCCCCTGCTCCCCTGCTAGCTACGGCCCTGTTCTGTCAAGGCAGTCCTGGGAGAGTGGCAGTCATCCTACAGGCGATGCAGGAAGGATGAAGTAGTCTTGTGCCGTGCCCGCATCGGCCATACATTTGACACATTAATTTATTTTAAAGAAGGACCCTCCCCCTCAGTGTGAACATTGTCGGTGTACACTGACTGTGCGCCACATTTTGGTGGAGTGTGATCATCTCAAACCAACGAGAAATGATATATTTGGCAACAGAAATGTTTTGGAATCTTTTAAATTCCATCCAGAATTAATTATAAAGTTTTAAAAACACTTTGACTTCTATACAAATTTTTAAAATATACTTACCTTGATTTTATGTATTGTATTATACTTTTCACCCACAGCTCCTTACACTGTGGTTTTACATAAATATATCTAAATAATATGTTCATATACTTACCATTTGTGACACCCAATAGCCGATGTGTATTTTTGTGCTGGGGTGTCATTAAACATTCATTCATTCATTCATTCATTCAAAGACCATTTTCTCTGTGAACACTGTGAGATACTTAATAAAATGTGTCTATTACCAATGAAGCAGTGCATAATCTGAAATACGCTACAAATTGTTTTATGTCTGTAGAAAATAAACATTTTAAAATTGGCGTTAAATTGTAGACACCCGCTTGTATCCAAAATAATTTGGATGTCCGGTAATTCGGCGCAGGAGATGTGGATCGGTGACCTCGCTATTTATAGACCGCCCATGATCTCACTTTATAGGCCATAAACGCTACACTGTTGTCCCAGGATTATTTTAGCACTTTTTTGTTTTTTATTACTATGAAAATGAACGATCACACATGACTCATCTCATGGTCGGTTTTAGCCCGAGTACTCTGACTGTAGAGGTCTAGACGGACATTTGGACAGATATTCAGACCTACAGTCAGAGACTAAGCTATGTAATTTTCGGGCAATCGCTGCCCACCACACGATAGTCAAAGATTCCCGGTCTAATACCACAACAATCTATGTTTGACGTCAAATACCTTTACATAGCTCATTTTCGAGTTACTTGATTTTTTAAAAATCCACATATTAATCACTAATACACACACTACATAAAGAAATCTGACAGCACCCACATTCAGCTAAACTTCAAGACACTCCGCCGCAAGAATTACAAAGCTCGCTGACCTATATCGTGACGTAGGTCACGTGATCGCCCACTCTGCGATTCCGTCTTACACAATTAGTCGAGATCTCGAGATAATAAATGGAGATCTCGAAATAATAATTATTATCATAAAGACTTCAAAGGTGTATTGTGTCTGTGTACCTATGTGGGTGTGTATATGCGCGTGGCTGTATGTTTGTGTGTATGTGTCTGTATGTTTGTGCGCTTGCCTCTGTGTATGTATGTATACATGTATGCGAGTGTGTGTGTGTGTGTGTGTGTGTGTGTGTGTGTGTGTGTGGGTGTGTGTGCGTGCGCGCGCGCCTCTGTCTGCATATTTCTGTTTGTTTCTCTCCTTTTGTGTCTGCCCCTTTCTGTATGGCTGTTTTTTCCTCGGTTTTTTTCAAGCAATCTCCATATCTGAGTATGTATATCTGTGTCTCCGTCTGTATCTATTTCTTGCAGTATGTTTTCTTCTCTCTGTGTGTCTCTATGTGTGTGTGTGTGTGTGTGTTTGAGGGTGGATTTTACAGCATGGTACCTAACTACCGAGTGTACATGTATATCATCCACCGAGGGTACTTTTCCTTTAATATGGTATACTACATTACATATATGTTGGCTAATGTATATTTCAGCTTATTAAACACCTTCTAATGTAGACATGACAATTAAATATGTATATGATGGATTAATCCATTATCTAAATGATCAGGGTAGATTTCCAAATTATAAGAAATTATTATTTTTATTATTATTATATTATTATTATTATTATTATTATTTTTTTTTTTTTATTTTTTATTTATTATTATTATTATTATAATTTTGTTTAAATATATGTGAATAACCTTATGGTATGTTTACTATCAGTGCTAGGGATAGTTGTAGGAAAATGAGACACTTGGGTGAATGTTACCCCACTCACTTGGGACATGGGAGATCAGGTTCTCGGGTACGTGTGTTGTTTAGTGAGTATGATGCAGTTTTGCCTGTTTGCAATGGAATTCAATTTTAGCTGGTCTATTTTATTTTATTTTTACAATAATAGTATTTAACACTGGGAATAAAAAGCAAGTACTAGGCCACCTGAAATAACATTACATTACATATTAACAAAATTACATCTGCATACTACACCACGCACAACACTACAAGAGATCTTACATTCTACTGGAGTTTTAAAATTGGCCAAAAAAAGGTCACTGAAAAATAATGTTACAATGCATTTTATATCTGTCAGTCCATTCAACTGATTGGGTTCTTTCTCGTTTCAACCAGTGCACCACAACTGGTCAAAGGCCATGGTATGTGCTTTCATGTGTGTGAAAGTGCATAGAAAAGATCCCTTGCTGCATTAAAGGGACATTCCTGAGTTTGCTGCATTGTAAGATGTTTCCGACTAATAAACTACTTCTACGATTCAACTTACATATTAAATACATTTTCTTGTTTAGAATATCAGTGTCTGTATATTCAATGTGTTTCTGGTCGTCTTAATATTTGTAAGAAGCCCAAACTGGCTCTTGTCTTTAAATAATTTCGTACGTACGAAAAAAAATAGTTTAGGAAATAAAGTGAAATTTAACTTAGTACAAATATTAGAACGATCAGAAACACCTTTAATATACAGCCACTAATATTTTATGCAAAACAATATATTTGATATGTAATTACAATCGTTAAAAAGTCGCTGTTAGTCGATAACATCTGAAATTTTTTTTTACAGCAAACTCAGGAATGTCCTTTTAAGAAAAATGTAGCTGGTTTCCGCTGATGACTGCGAGTCAGAATTACTAAATGTTTGACATCCAGTAGCCGATGATGAATTAATCAATGTGCTCTAGTGGTGTTGTTAAACAAAACAAACTTATTTACATCTGTCAGATTATTTTATTATTATTGTTTGATTATCTTATACCCACAAGTTTTTTTTAATGACTCTGTTAATCATTTTACAAATGTAAAGTGGCACTTTATTTTTAACAGTTCCGTTTCCTTGGGTAGGCCTACATGGCCTATATTGGTTGGCATCTTTAATTAATTAAAATTAACTTGTATAGAAGAACTGAACTACTTTCATCGTATTCCATAACCCCTAAAACCATGGGTTAGATGCAAGAATTACATTTTAGTAGATATTTGATGTGTGTTATCAATTAACAGTACACTACAATGCCCTGTAACCTCAATTTGCAGTACACCGCAGTTTTTAGTTTTAGACGATTATAAGAAAGAATATGTATTTGTGGATATTGTAACTTGCACAACATGGTTGAGACGGTCAAAGGGTAATTTACATGTCTTGTTTTGTATCCAAGTCCCTGTGATTATTTATTAAATTGACACTTTTGACAGGGTATCGTCGAATTGACGATGAGCTCACGTGTTATTTATGCAACAATAAAAAATTTGTCGTTTCAAATGGCCTTCCGACGACGGAAATATATTCCCGGATTATCCAGCAAGTAATGTCATGATTTGGTGCAACATAAATCCTCAATGAGTCAAAGAAAACGTGAAATAACTTACCTTGGTGAGTTCATGTTTACGTTCCCGTCGCTTCAGAACTCGCAATATCCTGTGTACGATGTTACACGGTGGTAATATGGATCAATCGAATTCTTATTTACCGCCTAGATACATTTTTGCTGTGTATATAGCCGGCCTTCGTTAGCGGAGGCTTTATCCTATACAAACACCGTCTAGTTCACAGTATTCTTTTAAAATGTAACAATTCATATTCTAAGCCAGCTGTTATGGCATATTTTCCATAATAATGAATTTGACAAGGTGGAAAATTAAGGTGTTTGCGATCCAGGGGGCCTAATTTACAAAACTCTCGCAACTTTGCGATTTCGCAGTGCAATGCTAAAAGACTTGCAAAGAGGATGCTTTGTTGTCCAGCAGAGCCTAAGAGACCTTTGTGAATTAAGTCCCTGATGGTTAGATTTTTTTCGTGTACGACTAACCATAAATTTACTTATAGATGCAAAGGCCCAACTAGTCGGGATTGTCGACGTTTAACATTCGTCTGTTACTAAAATAAATTAATGTATAAGCTTATTATCATCCAGTACATGATTTTATAAATTTTTAATAACCTGTTTCATTTTTGTTGTTTTTCTATTCACCCTACGTCGCAGAGGACGGTCAAGCGTTCTCGTTACACGAGCTTGGTAAATCGTTTTGTTACTGCGGTTATTCGGGGAATGCCACGTGACTCAAAAATAATACGTCACATCTTTGCTTCTAAATAGCCGTTATTTTTCTTTGAATTATGGACCGTCGATATAATTCAATTATAATTCAATTAAAACTGTTGATACTTTGTCCAACATACTGAATTTGGCATGTATTGCAGGTGATACAATAAACCACACAACTAGACTGACATTTAAGAACCGGCCTCGGTGGCGCAGTGGTTAAGCCATCGGACTACAGGCTAGTAGATACATGGTTCGCAGCCCGGTACCGGCTCCAACCCAGAGCGAGTTCTTAAGGGCTCAATGGGTAGGCATAATGGCCACTACACCCTCTTCTCTCTCATTAACCACTAACCCACTGTCCTGGACAGACAGTCCAGATAGCTGAGGTGTGTGCCCAGAACAGCGTGATTGAACCTTAATTGGATATAAGCACGAAAATAAGTTGAAATGAAAATAAAAATGACAATTAAGAGTATGTTTGATGTAGAAAGTTTTAGCGTCTATATTTTTTATTGTAGAAATAGTCGTTTAACAGAATTTACATCTAGGTCTACCACAGGGTTTACATCCCCACTTTTCTGGGCATGTATCTGTGAATCCGAGTTTATCCATTTTCAAAATGTTGCCAATTGTTGCACTTCTTCTTTGAGCAATAATACCTCTGGGGGGTTTTCTACAACCTTGGAAATTCTGTGGCTTGTTTTAAGGATATTGTCGTCTGGGGCTAGTTGTCGTATATCAGGCTGGCGAGGATCATAGGTACTGACCCACGGGATGATGTCAGAGTTAACACTGTCTCTATGATCATATGTCAGAAGTTAATGTTTAGGTCTAATTTTGGCTTTTTCAAACATTTTCAAACTTTTGTTATATTACTTTTGTAACCACAACTCTGTAAGTAACTGCAAAATTCGACAAGATGTTTCTCAGCCCATTCCGCTTTGCTACAAATACGACGTATTCTGAAAGCGCCACTGTAGGGGATAGTCGAAAACATGACGGGGGTGACAACTAGTAGGTAGGAGATATCTGTGTGAAGCTGTTTCTTTAGAAAATAAGTCTGTCTGGAAAGAATTACCAGCACTAATCACTTTTACATTCAGGAATCGTACCCGGTCTTGGCTAATCTCCGTGGTAAATTTGATGTGAGGGTGGTGTGAATTCCGACAAGTGAAGAAAGTTCGAATATCCTCAGAACTACATGTAGCTGATGACCAAGCCCAAATGTTGTCGATGAACCTGTAGTATATATCTGGTTGACAAGGAGTTTAAATCCAATATTTACGAGTCCAGAATGACATAAGAGATGTTAGCATATGTGACAGCAAAGGGGGTACCTATAGCTGTTCCAGATATTTGGCGAAAATACCGGCCATTGTCATGTCATGTCATAGGGTTTTACGTGCACATTCAGAACAAGCTGTTGTAGCGCACGCCTGTCGTGGGCACAAGAGCCGGCCTTGGCCGGCTCCTCCGTCCATGACAGGAAAGGTGGGGGGAGGGGAGAGGAGGGACCGCCTGCACTGGCAGGTGCAAGGGAGCACCAGCAGCCCGATCAAATCGGTAGCAGGCGGGTGGTGGTGGTGCTATGGAATTTGAATGGAGCAGTTAAATGCCAAAGAGAAACGGGTGCGCAATTTTGATTGAGGGAATTTGGCGCAATTTTGAACGGTCGGTCGAAAGGTAAATGGCTGAGCTAATATAGGTTTTTATATTAGTGAATCGAGAGTAGCTCGTTAATTTTAGACCTCTACGATGCTGTGGTGTCTCCCTAGGTTGCCCATAGGGCCCTTATAAAGGGCCTGTCCGGCCATTAAATTCAAACTCATTATTACGGAGTACAAAGTCCGCTAAACACAATAAACTGGTAGTTTCACTTTCGCTTAAGATGTTAGTCTCTTTAATGGCTTCAGTGAGTGCTTCAATACCCTCAGAGATGACAATATTAGGGTAGAGGCTAACCACATCCAGAGCCAACAAATGGCCATTTGTATGTTATGTTTTGTTGATTATTCTATTTTCTGAAGGAAATGGGTGGGATCAATCACCAGTTCTGCACAGTACAAATTAGCCCGAGTACTCTGACTGTAAGAGAGCTAGACGGACATTTGGACATAAATACGCTCGTATTTATGTCCAAATGTCCGTCTAGCTCTTACAGTCAGAGTACTCGGGCTAAGTACAAATGTGCCACCGGTTTAAGTTTCCAGTCTAACCACAGATAAGCTTTTTTTAGTGGGTGCAGTTACTCGATTGCATATTGGTCGTCCTGGGGGTATATCACCTTTGTTTTTAACCTTATGCATTTTACAACAAGAAAAACCCCAAACAACAGAAAAGCCGCATATTATCAGTTTATATTTAAAAAAAAAAAAAAAAGTGTTACAGAATAGGGAGACAATTAATATTGCACAGAATAGGGAGAGAATTAATATTGCACGAAATTAGGAGACAATTAATATTGCAGCATTTTGTAGCAATTTCTTTAGCCAAATATGTATACATTCTCATTGCTAAGGGATTAAAAAATTCCATTTTTGGGTGGGTTGGATGCAAATGTATCTGGAAATTTCTGAAAACATTAAAAATAATTTCAGATGATGGACATAGGTTTCCTACCTATTTTAAAAGACCAAACTCACCTTGCTGAAGTGCCTGCTAAAGTAGCCTTATTGTCAGAAAAAAACAAACCAATATTTAGACTAACAATTTTTTATTCAACAGAAAAAAACATATTTAATAGAATTTAATATTTCCAGAAAATAATTATAACTGAGCTTGCTAAACTTTACCAAATATGGATAACAAGCTGAAATTGGATAACAAATTGAAATAAAAAACATTTCTTACTGCAATACTGGTCTTAAGAAAGAGCAGAAAAAACAAGAAAAGAATTCTGGACTAGAAATAAACAGATTTAAAAACTAAAAACCGTGGACCATGTTATGAACAACAATACTACCATACCTGTAGATAAAAGGATAGTACTGTATACCAAATATGGATAATAAATGTTGCTAGGGAATATAGTTATAATATGTGCTAAATAGAGGATATTCCCCTCGGGTCTTGTGATATCATAATTTATCAGCACGAGTTGATTTTTTATACTTTTATCAACGAGTGCTGATAAATTATGATATCACAATACAAGGGGTGGGGGGGGGGGGGGGGGATTCTTTTTATCATCCATTATCATTCTTTTCATTTTAATTGGAATGCATTGATTAAAATTTGACCAATCAAGATTATAAGAAGCGATATGTCCTAGGAGAATATCGCAGGAGATATCTCCTACAAAAGCCTTTAAAGGATCACAAAATGTCATATGGAAGTGTGATTCAGTGTCTTTCAGTATCCAAAATTTATTAAAATTCCTTCAGAACCATCAGAAATAAATATAATGTTAAATACAAATACAAATAAATTAGGTATCTCTCATCTATCACATACAATTTTGGGAATACATGTAGCATACATTTTTTAATTTATGCACATGATACTCACCAAATGAATGATACTACAGAAGTGCTCAGAATACCAGATACATCATGCAGATATGTTAGAGAATTATGAGCTGGGACGGGGGCATAAATATAAGTAATAACTTATATGGATAATATTTTAGACAATTGATAGCAACTGGAGACATGAACACCCACCTTATGAAGATAATTCAGCCTTTATATCTTTTTAAAAATTGGTGCTAGTTAAAAGCAGGGAGGTGACGGGGCATGATCCTCCGAAACCTCCAAGCTATAGTGGTGTTGAGATGCTAAAAACAAAGCAACACTGATTTAATTTTGTTGGCAAAACGGGAAAAAAAAAGGGACTTATTAATGTATTTATTTTAATAAAACTTAAAAACACTCCACTTTTTGGACCAGTTAGATCCTCAAACTTCTGAACTTGTAAGTTACTAAGGCAAAATATTTATGTCACAAAAGTATGCAAAGTATTATATTAAATAATTCCATAAAATTTAGACAGTCTATAATTGAAAATCGACAGATTGAACAAATGCTACATGGACCATATTGTGCAATAGAAAATATGAAACCATAAATGCAGGTACAAATACAGTTTCTTTTCTTGCATCTCAGAATACTGAGAAAATAATATTAATAAAATACACATGCTAATCATCACTTCAACCTTTGAAAAAGTCATCAGCATTATTAACAATCTTTCTCCCTCTTTTACTTTTAACAACAAAGTATTATGCAGCTCATATGATGTAAACAATAAATAAAAATAAAAATGTAAATTCAAATTGTGAATTCACAACCTGTCAAATGAGAAACTGTTTCTGTTCATTTGATCCTTAAACATGGTGCAGCCATTTCCTGTTTTAAGCCTACACAACATGATACGAGGCACTTCATTGACTGTTATGCAATTTGTTGTTTTCATATGAGGCACTCATATCACGAGGTACTCATATCGTGTGGCATCGCCTTAATAAATCAGATCAAAAAGTCCACCCTAAAGTTATTTCTGTAGCATTAATGAAAATGTGTGTGTGACCCTTTAAATAAATTCTTTATCATTTATTGAAAGATAAAAGTACAGATATAATAATAATAATAAATAATAATAATAAAAATACATGACTGCCAAAATGGTCTAATGGATTATAAAGATTGTCTAACATGTCGATTATTATATCATATAATGATACAACTTGTTTAATTCTCATACAATAATACATATAACAATGTACATTTATTTGATAAATAATCACAATATTGAATATTCTATGTACTTATTATGTTTTACATGTTTTAAAAGTAATTTATCTATCCAGCAAACATCATGATACTATCAACACTGAAAAGTGACCAACATTAAAACTGTACTGAAACAAATATGATAAAATTTTTCAAATATCATATTACATACATGTACTTTAAAATGTTAAACTCACTAACATGGTACCAATACCGAAATTTAAAAAATAGAAACCATCTAATTGTTTTTACATGTAAACATCTGTATCATGCATTAAAGTAAATCAGTTTGAGTATACATTGTACGGCTCACTTTTTTTTTTTTTTGGGTGGTGGTGGGGTGTGTGTGTGTGGGGGGTTACCTGAATTAAATGAAAGTGCCCGAATCTGTTTAACAAACGTTTTTCATATTGGCTTTACTGCCAAATAGCTACATGTATATAGGGTTGCCAATGAATCACTATGCATTTTTACATGGATTACAACTAATTTTGTGGGAAGAATGACGAAAACACATGATAAAAAAGGCCTCAGGTTAGCACATTTTGCCCAATTGTCTATCGTTTTTTCCTGAATTGGAGGATTTGCTCCAGCACTAGGTGGCATTTTCCTCCTACCTTCCTCCCCTCCTCCATTCTCGTATGCTTATAAGTTTGAGTACCATTTATGTACCTTCTAAATCATACAAACAAATTTGTTATTAAATTCACCATTAGGTTTTTCAAACTTGACTAATTATGCAAATAAGTTTCATGCATCCCAATGACGGATTACTTGCAATGGTTGAAAATAAATCCCCACATACAAGTAGTTAAGTTTTGCAGATTTTTAAATACACTTGTATCTGCTACTTTAGCAAACAACTTGAAACATTGACAGTGGAGCACACTAGCATCTCAAAGCGGCAATGGTCACATGGGTTTTGACAACAGGCATTGTAGAAATATAGCAAGATTTACACGGCGGTGCAGTGGTTAAGCCATTGGACCACAGGCTGGTAGGTACAGAGTTCACAGCCCGGTACTGGCTCAAACCCAGAGCGAGTTCTTAAGGGTTCAATGGGTACTGGTACCGTAGGTGTAAGACCACTACACCCTCTTCTCTCTCACTAACCAACTAGCAACTAACCCACTGTCCTGGACAGACAGCTGAGATGTGTGCCCATGATGCAGCGTGCTTGAACCTTAATTGGACATAACCACGAAAATAAGTTGAAATGAAAATGGGGTACCGGTAGCTATCATTTGTTGACCAACATTGGTGAAGATGATGATGAACTGGCACAAAATACCATACCAACACCAATTTTTAACACAATTATTCATGGGAGGATAAAGTTCCCATTTTAATATTACATGTATCTGTGAAAAAAAGATTAATAAATGCAAGGAAAATAATAGAAATATATGTTCAAATGCTGTAAAAAACCACCTCCCATAATTACAAATACAAAATAACATAATAAAGACAGAAAAACTTTATGTAAATACATTAGTGAAATGCACTGACATTTAAAAAAATAAAAATTATAGTCCCGAAAACACTTCTTCTGATACTGAATAATTAAATGTCATTTGGAAATGTTCATAAAAATAATACCCCCCCCCTCCAACATATGTGACTAGGTGCAAACACAGATACATGTACCCAAATGCACAACTGTCAGTGTCAGCACATTAAAAGTTACTAGAAAAAAAAGTTGATATGGCCGTATCTGCCAGAGGTATGTCATTGATAGAACACATGTTTGAGGTGTTGTAACTGAAGGAACACCTGTCACCCCCGCAAAGAATCCACAGCATTATTTCCCATTCCAGTCCTGACTGGTACACCAAAAGCTGTGTTATCCTTTTTGTGGGAATGACTCCTTGCTACATGGGAAGAGGATAGGCATACAGGCTCCATTGTTTTAGGAGGGCAGGCTGATTTTCACCCAAATTAAACAAAAAGGCCCGAATCTGGATAACATTTATTCAAATTAGCAATACAGCCAAACGGCTATATAGGATTGCCAATGAATAACAATGCATTTTTATCTGGATTACAATTAATATTGTGTGTAGGATGATGGAAATACATGGTTTTAAGGGAAGCTCATTTTGCCCGAATATCTTTATATTGTTGCTCCACTGACACCCCAGTCTTGTACATGTATGCTAATAGGGAAAAAGAGTACATGTATACATGTATGTGGAAACAGCAAGTTTCCTCTCTTAAAGAGTTTTATAAACTAATCAATAACCTCTGTCTTTGCTGCACTTGTATGTTCATAGCAACAAGTCTGGACCTTAGTTGAATATAAGTAGGACGACCTATTAGGCAATGCAGTCCGCAGCTCTTGAAGATTATATCCCCCCCATCCCATCCCATCCCATCCCAGTCATAAAACAACTGCAAATTAATATAACTGGTCCCCCGTCTATAGTCTATGAATAAAGTCTTATCTTCATGTATAAATGTATGTAGCTGCCTTTACAGAATATCAGTACAATGAAAAATATTAAAAGACATTCTTTCAATAAACAGGGAGAAAAACAAGAAGTATAAACTTAAAATTTGAACACAAGGTTTTGTGATGATTTCATTGATGAGATGATGATTACTATGGTTACCCCTGGTTTTCAATAAAAAGGAAGTTAACAGTAATAAAGGCAACAATAATGAGAGAGAACTTTATACTGCCTTGCTTTTAAAGACCCCCCCCCCCCCCCCACCAAAAAAAACCTCTAAAACAGATTTACAAAAATAGAAGCTACAAAAAACAAAAACAAAACCCATTGTCAGTTGATCGTAGAAAATTAGATGGAAATTATTTCCCCTTGATTTGGGAGTAGCTCCCATAGATGGCGCTTCGGTATGGTTAATGCTGCATGTGCAGTTTGTAGCACGTGTCATTCAGCCTAGGAGACCAACAGGGCAAGTGGTGTTTTTGTTATTTTGCATTATGGTGAAGTATTACTTAAAGAGTGACTGTGTGAAGCAGTATGTGTTATTATGTTACTTAATGTACACTCGGTCAGTCAGTCCGGCCTAGTGTGTTTACAATAAATGAGTTGATATTTATTGGTGTTTTATGTTTTCTATGGGAGGGCTCTGGAGTTCAGGGAACATGAATAACATGTTAAAGAGTAACAGTGGTAAGAGAATCTCCAAGCAATGAAAGCTTAAACAATTATGATATACGAATCATAAATACTTTTAAGTCGGTTTTCTACGACCAAGAAAAAACACCAGCTTTTATGAATGATAAAATCACAATGCATGCTTCAACCTGTCAACTAGACAGTAGTATATCAGTGATTACAGAAACTAATGGCATAAATAAATAACAACAACTGTACAGAGGAGACAGACCGTCAAACACACAGGCAGGCCAACCGATAGAGACATGAAAGTCTTATTGTGGAAACTGATAAACACGCAGGCAGACCAACCGATAGACAGAGGGACAAACATAAAAGTCTTATTGTGGAAACTGATAAACACACAGGCAGGCCAACCGATAGACAGCGGGACAAACATAAAAGTCTTATTGTGGAAACTAATAAACACGCAGGCAGGCCAACCGATAGACAGCGGGACAAACATAAAAGTCTTATTGTGGAAACTGATAAACACGCAGGCAGGCCAACCGATAGACAGAGGGACAAACATAAAAGTCTTATTGTGGAAACTAATAAACACGCAGGCAGGCCAACCGATAGACAGAGGGACAAACATAAAAGTCTTATTGTGGAAACTAATAAACACACAAACAGACCAACCGATAGACAGAGGGACATGAAAGTCTTATTGTGGAGACTGATAAACACACAAACAGACCAACCGATAGACAGAGGGACAGATGTAAAAGTCTTACCAACCAATAAATAGAGGGATAAACGTAAAAGTCTTATTGTGGAGACTGATAAACACACAGACAGACCAACCGGTAGAAAGAGGGACAAACTTAAGTCTTATTGTGGAAACTGATAAACACACAGACAGACCAACCGATAGACAGAGGGACAAACATAAAAGTCTTATTGAAGACACTAATAAACACACAGACAGACCATCCGATGGAACAGAAAAACCATATTTAGCACAAGTCATTATTAGCTGATATTTGGTCATTACGAACAATGTTGGTTGCATCAAGATGTGTATCATTATCAGTTTTACAAATGTCTACATTACATGTATGCACTTAGGAATGTTTAAATACTGGTACATTTTCATTTTATTCATACATTAATTTTTAACACTAACATAAGTGGTTAAATTTATAAAATAAAATAGTTTGCTTGTTTGATACAATAAATAAGTAAATGAATGAATAAATAAATGCATGCATGCATGAATGAATGGATAAATAAATAAATAAATAAATAAATAAATAAACAAACATAATGTGGTTTTGAGTATTAAAGGCATAGAAAAGCAATCAACATTAGTAGCCATTTTCAGATATTACAAACAGTAATATTTTATCATGTTTATAATACGATATTTCTATGCTAATATACATTGTACCATGTAAACTAAATTAGGTTCTAACTGCTTTGCAAACGAGCAACAACTAATTTTTAAAATCTGAATATAAATATATATTGTAAATAGCCTAGCAACATTATACATACAAGACCTTTTACAACAATTCTGTGTTACCCAATCTGATTAGTACTTCAATACTCCCGCTGATGGGGCATTTGTGAAATTTAGGGGTTGGTAATAAACTTTTAAACACGGTAGGATGCACTTGGAATCTTTTCCAACAGGTGCTATAATAATGTAACAGTTAAAACAAAGATACAATGAAAATGTTTCTAGCAATATATTAGATTTTTGTAGACATGAGATGTGACCATTACAGCTGCTGTGATTAAAACTAACTTTTAATATAATTCAATCTTATTAATTCTCATAAATCAGGTTAATTTTATAAAATCCCAACAATAGTGTCAGGATGTTCACCAAAGATTGGTGCTGGATAGGAATGTTGGGTAAATAATGGATCAACATACAAAAACACAGCATAAACACGACAGATTTCACCAGAAAATGAGATGAAACACTACTTGTTTTCTTTTTAAAAAAATCATTATTCCCAGATCAATAACCATGACTGGGATGGGGAACCCAAGTACATTATTCATGTTTTTACTCTCATTTTATGATGAAATGATACACACAATTAATTATATGTCTATATAAAATTCTTGAGCTAATAGATTATCACAATGTTTGTCTATGAATCTAATACATGTGTACAGTAACAGAAAGCACACAGATGTGCAGCATCTTCATCTGTGTGGACACTAACCACCGATACAAGAGAACAGAGAGCTGCAGGACCAAGCTAACAGATGCTGTGTGATCAATAGGCTGAGAAATGCAGATCTCAATCACATCATAAAAACCAGTGAGTCCTCTCGAAACCTTGGGCTGAAACAAAAAAGACAAAAAAAAAAAAAAGTGAAAATGAAACATGAAGAAAATATTAAAAAGAATAAGTCACTTGACTGGTCTTTTCTTTCAAATATAGTTTTATAAATCCAATTCAGGTTGAAACACATTGTCCTGAGCATTCATCTCAACTTTCTAAGCTGTCTTCCCAGAGCTATGGTTAAACGTGAGTGTATCAATGGGTTATATTGAGAGAGAAAAGTCAGTAAAGTTTGTTTTATTTAACGACACCTCTAGAGCACATTGATTTTTTATCTTCTAATCGGCTATTGGACGTCAAACATATGGTCATTCTGACACTTTTTTTTAGAGGAAACCCGCTGTCACCACATAGGCTACTCTTTTATGACAGGCAGCAAGGGATCTTTTATTTGCACTTCCCACAGGCAGGATAGCACAAACCATGGCCTTTGTTGAACCAGTTATGGATCACTGGTCCGTGCAAGTGGTTTACACCTACCCATTGAGCCTTGCGGAGCACTCACTCAGGGTTTGGAGTCGGTATCTGGATTAAAAATCCCATGCCTCGACTGGGATCCAAACCCAGTACCTACCAGCCTGTAGACCGATGGCCAGTCGAGAAAAAAGTCAGTGTCTGGGCTGTAAATGTCTCAATCAGCCTCTAAAACTCACTCTGGGTGGGAGCTAGTACTGGGATGTGAACCCAGTACCTATCAGCTTTAAAAGCAATGGCTTAGCCATTGACAACTGAACAGTTAATGTCTTTGTTTTGTTTATAGGCACCACTAAAGCACATTGATTTATTAATCTTTGGCTATTGGATGTTAATTTGTTTTTAATTTTCACGTATAGTCTTAGTGAGGAAACCCACTACATTTTTCCATTAGCAGCAAGGGATATTTTTTACCCCTGTATTAAAAATTATATTTAATCTGCATCATTTAATGGTAACTTGTAAATTAACTTTTTTACTTATATTGGATTATTTTTGTCTTTAAATGTTATTTAGGTTGGTATGGGTTTAAAACAATAATGTTTTTGAATATTAAATTTTAACTTTATTCATTATAAAGTTACATGCCAATTCATCGTTTTCCATTTGACGCAAACAGACTGTATACATGGTTATTATCATACATGTGTACATGGTTATTATTCAACAAAGAAAATTCAAGTTTTGAATTTGGCTATGCAGTTAAATTAGAGGGCTAGTTTAATTTGAGAAGGGCTAGTAAGATTTTTCTTCAAATGGCCCTGCTGGCGACCATGATTTTCATCTTAATTTTCAACCCTGTAGTCATGGAAAGAATGCAAGAACAAAAAAACCCAAGTTAACTTGGGGGGATTGATCCTATGACTCGTGGCATCTCAGACAAGTACTCTAACACTCAGCTACATCAGGCCACATTTTAAACTACTTGGTATCTAAGATAGGGTTATTTTAACACTTTGTTTAGAATATTACAGAGGAAACGTGGCTGCTGCCACCATATTAGTTACACCTACTGAACAGAAAAAAGAAGAAGTTTGTTTTGTTTAACATCACCACTGGAGCACATTGATTAATTAATCATCGGCTATTGGATGTCAAACATTTGGTAATTCTGATTCAGTCATCCGAGGAAACCCTCTACATTTTTCCTAATGCAGCAAGGGATCTTTTAATGCACTTTCCCACAGACAGGAAAGCACATACCATGACCCTTGACCAGTTGTGGTGCACTGGTTGGAATGAGAAAAAACCCAATCAGCTGATTGGATCCACTGAGGTGGTTTGATCCTGTGACGCAAGCATCTCAAGCGAGCACTCAACCGACTGAGCTAAATCCCACCCCACCTACTGAACAGTTGCAAGGGATCTTTTAAAAAACAGAAAAAAGAGAAATACGTAGGATTACAATGTATGTCAGTGTTTGTATACATGTGCCTTGTGAATGTACTGGATGAACAGACAGGTAAACTTACCTATACTGCAGAGTATTATTTTGGCCTGAAAACAAATATATATATATATATATATTAACAGTTAAAGCACAATAAAATGAAAACACCTTTTCAATGTCATTTTCAAAAGTTACTTTTAAATTATTAAAAATTAAACAAGCATTCTGAGAGTACTGCTAAAACAATACATGTTCCTTACTGAGACCAACCAATTTTCGAATCTCTAAAGTTAAGGATCATAACGTTTGTGAAAAATGGGTAAATTGAATTAAAAATTAAACAGGATTAAACATGATCTGTAATAGTACATAATAAAGTTATACACGAAATATCAGATCAATATTTTGAGGCTTTGTAAAAAAATATATGCAGAAAACAAATTTTCACATCTCTTAATTTCAAGGGCTATACTCAGTAAAAAAAAATTGTAATTTGCCATAAAAGTCAAACTTGTTCTGTAACAAAACATGATAAAGCTATATACAAAATATCAGCTCAGTATCTTGAGGCATTGACAAAAAACATTTTCCAGAAAAACAATGTTTGTATCTCCCAAGGTCAAGGGCCATAACTCTGTCAAAAATAGCTAAATCACCATAAAAGTCAAACCTGATCTGTAACAGTACATGATTAGGCTATACACAGCTCAGAATCTCAAGGCATTGTAAAAAAAACCCAAAACATCTGGAAAAATATATGTGGGACACAAGGATGGATGGACAGACAGACAGACAGACAGAATGACTGATGAAACCAAGACCCTCTGGTTGGACCGGTAGGGAACTAATAATAAACAAGCCATGCCTTGACCATAAAACTGTTTCCAGTGATAGCCCAGTGGGCTATCAATATAAAAATATGGTAGCCCTGAATAAAAACTGGTAGCCCCAAAATTCCAGTAATAAAAAGAAACAATAAACTACTGTACATTTACCATACAGATAATAATATTTTTATTTATTTACAATAATTATTGGAACTCTTCGCTTCCACAGTTAGCTAAGACTACTGAAGGCCCTATATTAAATACTGTTTTCCCCATGTGTTAAAACTTTATTAGTGTGAGGTATAATAAATTATTTAGAAAAAGACAATAGACAGTAAAATAGTTTGACATGGTGCACAGTCGTGGATCAATTCATAAGCATACAAGACAGGGGGGGCAGGGGGTCAACTTCCTTCTAGTGCTGGAGCAAAACCTCAAATTCGGGCAAAAATGATTTGTTTTGAGATATTTTATTGATCAGAAAGAATCAAAAGGATTGCACAACAGGCACAGCCTATATAAGTGCTTTCCTAAACAAGGTGAACATCAGACATAATATAATGTCCAATAGCATAAAGTACATGTATTTAACATAATTAATATTTATATATATACAGTAATAAAAGGTAGAAAGTAGATAGAATAGAAATGGGATAGTCAAGAAAAAATATGATAATAATGATCCTATTGATGGAGCTAACCTTATATGGGGCAGTAAAAATCAGAATAATAAGTTATCTTCATTTATCTCCACATGCACAGCTTGGGTTATCAGAGATGGTTTAAAAATAAATGATAGTTTAGGTTGTTAACAGAGTTACGAAGCTGACAATGGATAATGTTACATTTACAATAGAAAGATAAAAAGTAGATAAAGGATTGGGATTTCCCTTTTTTATTAATTTTTTTATAGGTAAGCAAACATGATTCCTTTTGAGTTAAACCACCATAACTCCAAAATATTAGGAATAAAACTGTTTTTATATGAATTAGTATGGTATGTTGGTGGAGTGAATGGACATTGATTTCTGAGTGTGAAATGATTACTGGGATTAACATATGGTAATATTTCATCCAGTAGATATTGAGGTGTTTCGTCTTTAAGTATATTATGCATTAGAATTAATTAACTAGTTTTGCAATGTTTATATAGTGGTTCCCAACCAAGTTCATAATATAGTTTATCAAGAGATGTTCCTTTCCTAAGTCCTGTAATGATACGGACAGCCTCAAGTTGCACTGACTCAATTGTATTGGATTCTTCTGCTGTACAATTATCCCAAATTATATTACCATATTCCAAGATTGGACTTATAAATGCAACATATAATTTAGTTAGGGAATTTCTATTTAATTTCTGGTTTAACATACGTAGAATGTTAAGTCCTTTACAGGCTTTAGTATATATGTCATTAATATGATCTGTCCATCTACCATTGGAGTTAAAAATTATGGAGATATTCAGGCAAAATATGCTAACCTGAGAACTTTATGCCATGTATTTCCATCATTCTACCCTCAAAATGAGTTTTAATCCATGTAAAAATGTGTAGTGATTCATGTGTCACCCTATATAGCTGTTTGGTAGTAATGCTAATATGAATAAATGTTGTTACCGAGATTTAATTCGGGCATTTTCGTTTAATTCGGGCAAATGCCAACCTGCCTCCTACAAAAATGGGTGCCTGTACATATGCCTATGGATCAATTAACAACTAATAGTGTCACTCGTGTCATGAGGTGCTCGCATAGTGGCACATACATTGTATTATAGGCTGGATTCAGGTACCAATGAATACCGTGTCTGACATCCATTGTGGAAAAAAAGGCTGGACAAAACTAGTAGACCTCCGTGTTACAGCTATAACTATCAGCTGAAATGTTTTTTTTTAACCAGTACAGTAGACTACTGTCAGATCTACTTGTTTGTTTTCTTTAAGGAAAAGGAGATGTTTTATTTAACAATGCACTCAACACATTTTATTTACGGTTATATGGCGTCAGACATATGGTTAAGGACCACACAGATATAGAGAGAAAACCTGCTGTCGCCACTTCATGGGCTACTCTTTTCGATTAGCAGCAAGGGATCTTTTATATGCACCATCCCACAGACAGGATAGTACATACCATGGCCTTTGTTACATCAGTTGTGGAGCACTGGCTGGAACGAGAAATATCCCAATGGGTCCACCGACGTGGATCGATCCTAAACCGACGGTGTATCAAGTGAGCGCTTTAACACTGGGCTACGTCCCGCCCTGTTTTGTTTAACCACACCACTTGAGCACATTGATTAATTAATCATCGGCTATTGGATGTCAAACAGTTGGTAATTCTAACATGTAGTCATCAAAGGAAACCCGCTATATTTTTCCTAATGCAGTAAGGGATCTTTTATATGCATAACCCCACAGACAGAATAGCACATACCACGGCCTTTGATATACCAGTCGTGGTGCACTGGCTGCAACGAGAAATAGCCCAATGGGCCCACAGATGGGGATCGATCCCAAACTGACCACACATCAAGTAAGAGCTTTACCACTGGGGTACTTCCTGCCTGAGCTTGTAAATAATATTTGAAATATATA
This sequence comes from Gigantopelta aegis, assembly GCF_016097555.1. NCBI lineage: Eukaryota > Metazoa > Mollusca > Gastropoda > Neomphalida > Peltospiridae > Gigantopelta > Gigantopelta aegis. The sequence continues at coordinate 28,953,380 of NC_054706.1, forward strand.
TACCCACAGATATTCTTTGGAAAAAAGCTGGAAAAAACTAGTAGCGCCCCAAGTTTACTGCTAAGGATGAGCAGTGAACCAGCTTGAAATAACTAAAATGTTTCATTAACCAGTACAATAGACAGACTATTATGAGATCTACTTGTGAACAAAATTTACCCCCCACCGCCCCCCCCACCCCCCCACCCCCATCAAAAGAAAAAAAAACAAAAAACATAAACATCTTTGAAAAGTTAGTTAAGGAAATAATAATATGAAACATTAGTGTTTAAAATCCATTCTTGAAATGATAAATGTTATTTAATTATTAATTTTCTGACACATTATACAAAGAGCACTGAAAGTGAATGCTAACTGTAGCTTGTTGTAAGTTACTGTAAACCTTTTGTGTCTGACGAACGGAGAAGTTTTTGGTTAAACACAGAACATGACGAGTTTTCTTACCTCATCTGCTGATGATGAATGGAAGACATGGCAGATGAAATTCTGAGCCATGTTACATGTAGTCTCCCTACAATATGTAATTAGAATATAATGTATTAGGAAAAGGTTTGTTTTGTTTAACGACAACACTAGAGCACATTGATTTATTAATCATCAGCTATTGGATGTCAAACGTGATAATTCAGACATATTATAGTCTTAAGAGGGGAAACCTGCTACATGTTTCTATTAGTAGCAAGGGATCTTTTATATGCACCATCCCACAGACAGGATAGCACATATCACAGCCTTTCATATACCAGTCATGGTGCACTGGCTGGAAGGAGAAATTACCTAATGGGCCCACCAGCAGGGATCGATCCTAGACCGACTGCACATCAAAAGAGCGTTTTAACACTGGGCTACGTCCTGCCCCCATAATGTATTAGGGAGTAAAACTGATATTATTTTATTATTTTAATAGCACAGAAAACAAAGTTCTAGGAAGTAAAACTGATATAATTATTATCAATACCATGCATTATTAAATGTCAACAATCTTCTATCATTCTCTAATCTGTGGTCAAAAATGAATTACTATTTAATGATACAATTATTATAAATACCATGCATTATTAAATGTCAACAAGCTTCCATCATTCTACAATTTGTGGTGGAAAATAACTTACTATTTAATGATAAAAAAAGAAGAAAATATGCTGGCTTTTGTGTGTCAAAGGAAAATTGTGATCTTGCAAATAACTGGGCTATGGAGCTTTGTTGGAATATCTCACTGGTTATACCTTATACTTCTATAATATGAAGATTATTCCAAAGTGCAATAAAGTAGAAACGTTGACAAACTTTACCCAGAAATGAATGCAAAATGTTGCATGTAGTCCGTTCTTCTACCACAAGCTGAAATCTCTGTGAAAGAATTTGCCAAAACAACCTGAAAATAAGACACACAATAAACAAAGCACACATTACACTGATTGTGATTTCATTCTATTTATCCTGCTAACAGTTACATGTGAAATGTTGATGCATTGAAATTCTTGGCATTTGTACTAACAAGGGTTAAATATCATAATATTCAGCTTCAAGTCAATTTTTTTACAGAGAGAGAGAGAGAGAGAGAGAGAGAGAGAGAGAGAGAGAGAGAGAGAGAGAGAGAGAGAGAGAGAGAGAGAGAGAGAGAGAGAGAGAGAGAGAGAGAGAGAGAGAGAGAGAGAGAGAGAGAGAGAGAGAGAGACAGAGAGAGAGAGAGAGAGAGAGAGAGAGAGAGAGAGAGAGAGAGAGAGAGAGAGGAGAGACACATAGAGGAGAGACACAGAGAGAGAGAGAGAGAGAGAGAGAGAGAGAGAGAGAGAGAGAGAGAGAGACACAGAGAGAGAGAGAGAGAGAGAGAGAGAGAGAGAGAGAGAGAGAGAGACAGACAGACAGACAGACTTTAACATGCCCCTATACCACCTAGGTTTCAGGCATCTTTTCACAGAGCTCTTGTCTGAATACAGAGATAAACTATAATAACAAATCCTATAAAAATTATGTACAGATTAATGCCCAATTTTATTACACCAAAAATATCAATAAGGTTTGTTCCTTGGTCCATATATGAAACAAATGACAGTTTAATGAGAGTAAAGTCATTAGATGGAAATGAGATGCTAACATTACAATTAGTACTTTATACATGAAGTTTGTTTTGTTTAAGGACACCACTAGTGCACACAGATTTATTAATCATTGACTATTGGATTTCAAACATTTGGTCACTGTAAGATGTAGTCAGGGAAACTCTTTAAAAAATTTCCATTTGCAGCAAGAGATCTTTTAAAGTCACCACAGCCTTTGATATACCAATCATGGGGCACCGTTCGGGACAGGGAAAACAAAACAATCGGAGAATACTCCACTAAGGGGATCTAATACTTTGATCCAAGCATGTCAAACGAGCACTCTACCTACTGACCTACATGTACATGTAGATCCTGCCCCAGAATTTTACATGGCGATAAACTAATATTAGTCCAATAGGATCAAAGTCACAACCATTTGAGAGAACAGCTAATCCATCTTGGGTCCAAACAAGCAAGCTGAAGAAATTATTATGATAAGCACATCAAATTGGATGAACAAAGCTAAATTACAATATATCACCTTTAGCGTTATTTATTACAGTTACATCACACTTCATTGGAAAGGAAAATGTTTTATTTAACAACGCACTCAACAAATTTTATTGATTGTTATATGGCGTCAGACATATGGTTAAGGACCACACAGATATTGAGAGAGGAAACCTGCTGCCGCTACTTCATGGGCTACTCTTTTTGATTAGCAGCAAGGTATCTTTTATATGCACCATCTCATAGACAGGATAGCACATACCACGGCCTTTGATATATCAGTCATGGTGCTCTGGCTAGAGCAAGAAATAGCCCAATGGGCCCAGTGACGGGGATCTATCCCAAACCGATCGTGCATCAAGCGAGCCTTTTACCACTAGGCTACATCTCCCCCCGCCCCACTTCATTGGTTCCATTTTAACAGACTTTTATAATAATTTACCTTGCCAGTAGGTCTGTCAATTAAAACAATGCCTGTTTCAGATGTTTCCAATATTACTTGCTGGAAGAAAAAAAAATCACAATGGTCGTCATTAAAACATCTAAAGCTCCAAAACAAATTTGAGAGGAACAATGAATGAATATATATCTATATTTGACATTGTTATATTCTTTACTTCCAAATTATTTCCACGAAGACTAAAATGTTAATTGGAACATAAAATTTTGTACACTTAAATTTAAAATGTTTTTTTGACTTGGAATGCAGTTTGTTTTGTTTAACGACACCACTAGAGCACATTGATTTATTAATCATCGGCTATTGGATGTCAAACATATGGTCATTTTGACAGTCATAGAGATGAAACCTGCTACATTTTCACATTAGTAGCATGGGATCTTTTATATGCACCATGCCACAGACAGGAAAGTACATACACGGTACCACGGCCTTTGTTACACCAGTTGTGGTGCACTGGCTGGAATGACTATTACTGATGAATGCAGAGTGCTGAAATAGAATTACTGTTATTGCGTTACCTTTGGTTTCTTGTTAGTAGTGTTGATAACAGCCTCTACAGCGTCTTCTATGCGATCAACTCGGCCATCCTATGAAATATGACAAACAATTATTTGTAAAACTGTTCAACTTGTTACAGATTAATAACTGCAAGTTAATTCAAATACTGTAAACCGGATTAATATTCCGACATGTTTTCATTCTCACAAATACACACCTTAACGCATGTTCGAGATGTTTATAAATATCGTGAATGACCATTGCATGTGAAAATAATGTGTGCATATAAATTTTGCAACAAGGTTGGGCTCGAACAATGCGAAATTAATACACACACAATTATTTTTTTTCGGTTTAGAGTAATCACATATTAACCAAATGTTTCAAATGTGTAGAAATTAAACACAAAATATGTATATACCACCAATCAATGGTCCCGGGCTCACTCATGGACATGTACATGTAGGTACACGTGACTGCATACACACATGCAAACAGACTTGAACTAGAATGGTAAAGCCCATGATGGCTTGCAGGATGAATAATAGTGGTGTAACAAGACATCGAACTATCGATATGTTGCGAGAGTCAGTGCCTCGATAGCAATGCATTGATAGTTAATTCAACTTTCGATAACTATTGGAACTGTTTGTTCAACTATCGATAGTTTCGATAGTATGCATAGTGAAATATGGTCTACGACAAATGCATGATTTCAAAACCTAGTGACATTATTACAATAACTAAGTACAAACACAGACATACAAACACAAACATACACACGTACACTTACACAGATAAACTGAACACACATACATACCATGTCATACACATACATGTACATATGTACATACATACATACATACATACATACATACATACATACATACATATTGGAAGACTGAGGTTAATAGTTTTGTGAAATATCTATTCATATTACTGTTATCAAGTGATTTAAATACATGTGTATTCACAATAGTATTGCAATAGTACTATCACTAATGCAATATTATCACAATAGTAGTTTAAATATCGCAATACTATTGCAATAGCAAAACTGACCGCAGTAGTCATCCCTAATAAATAATGAAAAATAAAATTGTTTCTACAAATCTGCTTCCTTTTTTTTTTTTAAAGTTGATAGTGAACATTTATGCAACACCAGACAAGACTTCAACATTTTGTCATACATTCCATAACCCCACATCATTTTAGTTTAAAACTGTTTCAAACAACAGAGTTCTTTTCCATTTGTTAACAAATGTATAACTTGCTCTGGCATCACATTTATCAACACAGAGGACAGTTTAAAGAATATCAATTAATTAATATTACTTAAAAGCAATCTTATACACTATTCATATACATATTTATATACATTTCTGGAAATGTATCACAAAATATTCCCAACATATTGTAGAATTATGTCAGTAAAAACAGGGAACAAAGCAAATGTGGAAATGTGGCTTATATGAACTTCAGCACAACTTTAATCTTTCACCAAATGATGATGTGGTCGGATGCCTGGATGGTTAACAGAAATCGTCATTCTACTGATTTGTATTTTTTGTTACATGAGAGCCAAAACACAATGTTTGTGAAGACGAATATGTTTCTATTAACGTTTAATCTTCTTCTTCTTTTCGTTTGCTTGTTGACTACACGTCGAGGCCAGCAGTGACTATGAACGATACTGTTCTCTGTAGATCACTTCTTGTGCCATACAGCTTTTTCTGGAGAGTTGTTGTAGTTGTCCAGGTAGTCTCCCTCAGCTGCTGTAGGTACGTTTAATCTATATGTTAGGCTAACAGCTGTATTAACCCTGTTACATGACAAACTTGGATTAACTTGTTTACTTTGAAGAATTTGTTTATTTAACATGATATCCACATCTTTTAACTAATAAATACTCACTGCACCCAAAATTGCCTGTCCCAAGTACGTGACATTATAACTTGCTCTGAAAAGAAAAAGCAAGAAAAATATATCCAATAATTACATGTAGCTTATATGATCAACAAAACCAACAGATAATTAAAGTAGCATAATATCTAAATTCAGTTAAAAATGCATGTGATATACCAATAAATATTTGTTTTATTTGTCGTCTTGCTGAAAACAGTGGAGTAGCTTCTCTCAAATGGTAAAGTTTACTCTGTTTAGCAACACTACTAGAGAACAGTGATTTATTAATTATTGGCTATTGGATGTAAAAATGTAATTTTCACAAGAAAATGTTTTATATAACGGCGCACTCAACACATTTTATTTATGGTAATATGGCACCAGGGATATGGTCAAGGACCCTGCACAAAGATACTGAGAGAGAAAACCCGCTGGCGCCACTGCATGGGCTACCCTTTTTGATTAGCAGCAAGGGATCTTTTATATGCATCATCCCACAGACAGGATAGTGCATACCACAGCCTTTGTTACACCAGTTGTGGAGCCATGGTTAGAATGAGAAATAGCCCAATGGGTCCACCGACGGGGATCGATCCTAGACTGATCGCACATAAAATTTTGACAAAGTCTTAAAGAGGAAACCCACTACAGTTTTCTATTAGTAGCAAGGGATCTTTTATATACACCATCCTAAGATATGCACATACCACAGACTTTGATATACCAAACGTGGTGCACTGGTTGAATGAGAAATAGCCCAATGGGAACCCCCAGACCGACCATGCATCAGTCAAGTGCTTTACCACAGGGCTAAGTCTCGCTCATGCATCAGTCAAGTGCTTCACCACAGGGCTAAGTCTCGCTCATGCATCAGTCAAGTGCTTCACCACAGGGCTAAGTCTCGCTCATGCATCAGTCAAGTGCTTTACCACAGGGCTAAGTCTCGCTCATGCATCAGTCAAGTGCTTCACCACAGGGCTAAGTCTCGCTCATGCATCAGTCAAGTGCTTTACCACTGGGCTAAGTCTTGCCCACGCATCAGTCAAGTGCTTTACCACAGGGCTAAGTCTCGCTCACGCATCAGTCAAGTGCTTCACCACAGGGCTAAGTCTCGCTCATGCATCAGTCAAGTGCTTCACCACAGGGCTAAGTCTCGCTCGTGCATCAGTCAAGTGCTTCACCACAGGGCTAAGTCTCGCTCATGCATCAGTCAAGTGCTTCACCACAGGGCTAAGTCTCGCCCACGCATCAAACAAGTGCTTTACCACTGGGCTAAGTCTCGCCCACGCATCAAACAAGTGCTTTACCACAGGGCTAAGTCTCGCCCACGCATCAGTCAAGTGCTTTACCACTGGGCTAAGTCTCGTCCACGCATCAGTCAAGTGCTTTACCACTGGGCTAAGTCTCGTCCACGCATCAGTCAAGTGCTTTACCACAGGGCTAAGTCTCGCCCACGCATCAAACAAGTGCTTTACCACTGGGCTAAGTCTCGCCCACGCATCAAACAAGTGCTTTACCACAGGGCTAAGTCTCGCCCACGCATCAGTCAAGTGCTTTACCACTGGGCTAAGTCTCGTCCACGCATCAGTCAAGTGCTTTACCACTGGGCTAAGTCTCGTCCACGCATCAGTCAAGTGCTTTACCACAGGGCTAAGTCTCGCCCACGCATCAAACAAGTGCTTTACCACTGGGCTAAGTCTCGCCCACGCATCAAACAAGTGCTTTACCACAGGGCTAAGTCTCGCCCACGCATCAGTCAAGTGCTTTACCACTGGGCTAAGTCTCGCCCACGCATCAGTCAAGTGCTTTACCACTGGGCTAAGTCTCGTCCACGCATCAGTCAAGTATTTTACCGCAGGGCTAAGTCTCGCCCACGCATCAGTCAAGTGCTTTACCACTGGGCTAAGTCTCGCCCACGCATCAGTCAAGTGCTTTACCACAAGGCTAAGTCTCGCCCACGCATCAGTCAAGTGCTTTACCACAGGGCTAAGTCTCGCCCACGCATCAGTCAAGTGCTTTACCACAGGGCTAAGTCTCGCCCACGCATCAGTCAAGTGCTTTACCACAGGGCTAAGTCTCGCCCACGCATCAGTCAAGTGCTTTACCACTGGGCTAAGTCTCGCCCACGCATCAGTCAAGTGCTTTACCACAGGGCTAAGTCTCGCCCACGCATCAGTCAAGTGCTTTACCGCAGGGCTAAGTCTCGCCCACGCATCAAACAAGTGCTTTACCACTGGGCTAAGTCTCGCCCACGCATCAAACAAGTGCTTTACCACAGGGCTAAGTCTCGTCCACGCATCAGTCAAGTATTTTACCGCAGGGCTAAGTCTCGCCCACGCATCAGTCAAGTGCTTTACCACTGGGCTAAGTCTCGCCCACGCATCAGTCAAGTGCTTTACCACAGGGCTAAGTCTCGCCCACGCATCAGTGAAGTGCTTTACCGCAGGGCTAAGTCTCGCCCACGCATCAGTGAAGTGCTTTACCGCAGGGCTAAGTCTCGCCCACGCATCAGTCAAGTGCTTTACCACAGGGCTAAGTCTCGCCCACGCATCAGTCAAGTGCTTTACCACAGGGCTAAGTCTCGCCCACGCATCAGTCAAGTGCTTTACCGCAGGGCTAAGTCTCGCCCACGCATCAAACAAGTGCTTTACCACTGGGCTAAGTCTCGCCCACGCATCAAACAAGTGCTTTACCACAGGGCTAAGTCTCGCCCACGCATCAGTCAAGTATTTTACCGCAGGGCTAAGTCTCGCCCACGCATCAGTCAAGTGCTTTACCACAGGGCTAAGTCTCGCCCACGCATCAGTCAAGTGCTTTACCGCAGGGCTAAGTCTCGCCCACGCATCAGTCAAGTGCTTTACCGCAGGGCTAAGTCTCGCCCACGCATCAAACAAGTGCTTTACCACAGGGCTAAGTCTCGCCCACGCATCAGTCAAGTGCTTTACCACAGGGCTAAGTCTCGCTCATGCATCAGTCAAGTGCTTCACCACAGGGCTAAGTCTCGCCCACGCATCAGTCAAGTGCTTTACCACAGGGCTAAGTCTCGCCCACGCATCAGTCAAGTGCTTTACCACAGGGCTAAGTCTCGCCCACGCATCAGTCAAGTGCTTTACCACAGGGCTAAGTCTCGCCCACGCATCAGTCAAGTGCTTTACCACAGGGCTAAGTCTCGCCCACGCATCAGTCAAGTGCTTTACCACAGGGCTAAGTCTCGCCCACGCATCAGTCAAGTGCTTTACCACTGGGCTAAGTCTCGCCCACGCATCAGTCAAGTGCTTTACCACAGGGCTAAGTCTCGCCCACGCATCAGTCAAGTGCTTTACCACAGGGCTAAGTCTCGCCCACGCATCAGTCAAGTGCTTTACCACAGGGCTAAGTCTCGCCCACGCATCAAACAAGTGCTTTACCACTGGGCTAAGTCTCGCCCACGCATCAAACAAGTGCTTTACCACAGGGCTAAGTCTCGCCCACGCATCAAACAAGTGCTTTACCACTGGGCTAAGTCTCGTCCACGCATCAGTCAAGTGCTTTACCACAGGGCTAAGTCTCGCCCATGCATCAAACAAGTGCTTTACCACAGGGCTAAGTCTCGCCCACGCATCAAACAAGTGCTTTACCACTGGGCTAAGTCTCGCCCACGCATCAAACAAGTGCTTTACCACTGGGCTAAGTCTCGCCCACGCATCAAACAAGTGCTTTACCACTGGGCTAAGTCTCGCCCACGCATCAAACAAGTGCTTTACCACAGGGCTAAGTCTCGCTCATGCATCAGTCAAGTGCTTTACCGCAGGGCTAAGTCTCGCCCACGCATCAGTCAAGTGCTTTACCACTGGGCTAAGTCTCGCTCATGCATCAGTCAAGTGCTTTACCACTGGGCTAAGTCTCGCCCACGCATCAGTCAAGTGCTTTAACACTGGGCTAAGTCTCGCCCACGCATCAGTCAAGTGCTTTACCACTGGGCTAAGTCTCGCCCACGCATCAGTCAAGTGCTTTAACACTGGGCTAAGTCTCGCCCACGCATCAGTCAAGTGCTTTACCACTGGGCTAAGTCTCGCTCATGCATCAGTCAAGTGCTTTACCACTGGGCTAAGTCTCGCCCATGCATCAGTCAAGTGCTTTACCACTGGGCTAAGTCTCGCCCACGCATCAGTCAAGTGCTTTACCACTGGGCTAAGTCTCGCCTCGTATCTAAAATGTTTACACATTTTTCACTATTGATTTCAAATTGGTCTACTTTTAGACATATTAACAAAAGGAAAGTTAGAGCTCCAATGTGTATACTTCATTTGACATGTCACAATGTGTTTCTATGGAAACAACCACACCTTCCCTCTGGACCATGTACTGGAAGCTCCTCAGTGTCATCCTGGGGTAGCAATGCATGAGCGGGTTTCTTATTCGTTCCGTTCTTGTCTTGTGATTGGTCACCGATTCTTGCATTGTCTCTCACAACCTCCTCAGGGTCAAGGTCAATCATTCGTAACAACTTTGAAATTGGACGGTAAATGTTTCCTTGAGAGTCACAAGCCTGTAAAGAAAATTTTTAAATTTAAATGGTTGTCAAAATTAGAAGAAAACAAAACTCTTGTGTGTTTTTTGATTTGTTGACATATTGGTGACTTATACTGCAAATTTTAATTTTATAAAATGAAAATTTGCAGTGAACAACCCACCAGCACACACTGGGAAAATGAACATCCCAAAAAAACAAAAAAACAAACAAAAAAAACAATAAATAAGAAATAACGTTATGCCTATTCTAATTTCTACTGTTTGTTAAAACACTTATCTATTATGAAAAAGTAAAGTTTGTTTTATTTAACGACGTCACTAAAGCACACTGATTTTGTATCTTATCATCGGCTATTGGACATCAAACATATGGTCATTCTGACACTGTTTTTTTTTTATAGAGGAAACCCGCTGCTGTCGCCACATAGGCTACTCTTTTACGACAGGCAGCAAGGGATCTTTTATTTGCACTTCCCACAGGCAGGATAGCACAAACCATGGCCTTTGTTGAACCAGTTATGGATCACTGGTCGGTGCAAGTGGTTTACACCTGCCCATTGAGCCTTGCGGAGTACTCACTTGGGGTTTGGAGAGGGTATCTGGATTAAAAATCCCATGCCTCGACTGGGATCTGAACCCAGTACCTACCAGCCTGTAGACCGATGACCTAATGACGACGCCACCGAGGCCGGTATATCTAGTATGATGTACAAGTAAGAATAACTATTCAATGTGTGATACGCTGGTGACATTCTCAACTTCATATACACATATACACATGTATGTGAGGTTCCAAAAAAGACAAAATGAGAGAATGAACTGTTTCAGATTCTTATTCAAACATTCAAATTAAAAAATAAAATAATTCATGTCCTTAAAACCAAGATTTTGGTGTCTTTGTTACAGTACAGTCATGGGAGTCTTGATTTCAAAGATACAATAAACACAAGTAAATGAGTACTTACTTTAACAAAGCCTGCATACACTGGTAAACCTTTGTACTGATTAAACAAAAGTTGCACCTGAAAATAATACAAAATATCATCAGTAAACTATATATTTGACTACTGAAACATATTTTCAGACATTAAATGTCATCAAAATTCAGCATTTAGTCTCTTAAGCAAGTGGGCCATGCCAGGCATTTTACATCCGTGTAATAACTACATGTATGATTAAAGTCCACAATCAAGATGACCTATATAAAAGGTTATAACTTGGCACCAAATTTTTTTTACCTTTCCTTTTTTGCCGCCTTTGAGACCTTCCCCAAACATGTCATCTAAAATATCACCAGGACAGATTTTTTTCTGCGGAAAAACAAAACGAGACAAAAGCATTTAGAATGTGTTCATGACAACTTTGATATTTACATCAACTGTTAAATTAAACCAAATAAGATATATACAGAACTTCACAGATTTGAAACACCCACACACACCTTCCCATAATACTAATTCTCTAGCTAGTATGCATTAAACATGAAGCCCCCTGCTGGTTTCCCCATAATACTATTCAGTACTGGATCAAGCCTTACATCCTCTCCAGCTACACTGTCAGAATCCACCTCCACAACAAGCAAGTAGCCATCCACCTCCCTGAAAGACAAAACATATTTTTTAAATCTCAATCTCATAAAAACGTAGCTCAGTGGTAAAGCCCTAGCTTGATGCGCGGTCGGTTTTGGATCAATCCTTGTCAGTGGGCCCATTGGGCTATTTCTCGTTCTAGCCAGTGCACCACGACTGGTACATCAAAGGTCATGGTATGTGCTATCCTGTCTACGGGATGGTGCATATAAAAGATCCCTTGTTGCTAATCGAAAAGAGTAGCCCATGAAGTGGTGACAGTGGGTTTCCTCCCTCAATATCTGTGTGGTCCTTAACCATATGTTCGATGCCATATAACTGTAAATAAAATGTGTTGAGTGTGTCGTTAAATAAACCATTTTCTTTCTTCCTTCCTTTCCTTCATAAAACCGTAATCCTGGTTAATTGCTTTCTTACCCATGTAACTGGTCATTCGGTTATGTCAACATAGACATCTAAAGAGGTCAGAAACTGGTGGGGGAAGGGGGCAAAATTACTTTCCCAACTGTGAAGATTATGCACTGCCAAAGTTGTTGTTAGGTGCTGTAATATCACTGGCACCTCCAGTTGTTAGCATCTTCCGGCAACTATTGTCAATTATATTTTGATAAAGATTATGTAATGTTAGGCTCAGACTACTAATATCACGACAAAGTTGGCCAACTTTCTGCTCTCACAACTTCTACGACTGTCCATTTGTTAGTCTGAGTGCCCTTACAACCCTATTTTCGTCGTATATGACTTCTACAATCGATTAGTTGTTAATCTGATTGTATCCATCTTAAGTCAGGAGTGGGGGATATGACAACGCAACTGCCGAGTTGGTCAACTCTGTCGTGACAGTTGATAATCTAAGACTGGCATAATTGTAGAGCACAGGCTGCAAAGAGAAACAGGATCAATCCTCGATCACACATCGGTTGAGCATTTTACTCATTCTAAGTTGGCACTTGGGGAAATTACAATGCAACCACTGAGTTCGCCAACTTCACTGTGACAGTTTACAGTTTGCGCCTAGCATAACTGACCCTATAAGAAATCAGTTGTTAATTAGTATATTGTTTGCGTCATTTGGAATGAGCATAACCAGGCTGTGAAAAGAATGACTGTTTGAAGACTTTTAGTGACATGTTATTTATATACGTAAATTAACTACATGTACATGTAACTGCACATCTCTTTAAATTAAACAATATTACTTGTAAATTAGAAATTAAAGAAAATCCAACTTCCCAAAGACCAAACTTAAATCTTCAGTTTTTATTAATCCAATACTCACTGAAAGTGGATCCCCAGAACATCACAAGGAACAAATTCATATTCTTTGTAGATCTAAAATGACAAACATTTAATGCATTTAAAAAAAATAGTTACAAGACTAGTATAATTTTTTTTTTTAAACTGTAGATACATGTATTATTCAACTACAAAATTTAATGGACATGTAAAAAGCTAAAAGCAAGTAAAGCCATCTGAGTTCTGTGCTCTAGGATAGTGATAACACCAATAGATTTTATTTTCTGGTAAACCGTGGTGATTCAAAACTTGTCACCGACAACAATATAGCTCTCTCTCTCCCATCATTATTTTCATCTTGATGTGCCCAACTCTTTGGAGCTGTCTGCCCTGTAGTGATAACTTTATCCCAAAAATGAAAAGTACTTCAGACAAAAACATCTGAAAACATTTCTGTATGCTGGGTCTTGAAAAGTAAAGAACAATTACCAATTAGTGAAGTTTTGAGTGGGACTAAAATACAGGAACCAAATACACAAAACATTGTAACTATTTGAGAAAGAATTTTATTTACGGTTATATGGCGTCAGACATATGGCATCAGACATACATGTATGCTTAAGGACAACACAGATATTAAACCCACTGTCGCCACTTCATAGGCTACTCTTTTTGATTAGCATCAAGGGATCTTTTATATGCACCATCCTACAGACTTTGATATACCAGTCGTGGTTTTTTCAGAAATAAAAAAATTTAACTGAAAAGCACTAATTTAACTGTTTGGAATTTATTCTCTCACAAGTTTGTCTTCTCTTTTTATTTAAATACTACTCGATGCAGAGTATTAATCTACCAACGTCAAGCTTAGATTACCCAGAGGCAATTAATTGCATTCCACAGTCACAATTTCTTAACTGATGCACAGTGGAGATGTCAGACTGAATGGGTATTAGTATGTCATTGTTGTTTAAACTAAAAAAAATGAATAGAATTTACAGTGGCCTCTAGGACAGGTTTGCCTGCATTATTTTATACTTTCGATATCTTTGTTTGTATGTTGAATTTATTCGTTATGAGAAAGTCTGCGTAAAACTACATTTGTAGTTAATCATGTCACGGTCTGCTGCTCCCAACAGATTTTTTTGTTTCAGAACAGAATAGAACAAAACAGAACTTTATTACACTCACAACTCAGGCCATTCCACAACGGTGTTAGATGAACATACATAATAAATTGAATAAAAATGACAAGATGGTTCCAGTTAATGTATTTTCCAGTGAAGCATTAGCCAACCTCCCTAAAAACTTCGCCTGACACATGCCTGACAATAGAATTAAAGTTATACGCTTCAAGTCAGTACTTTTAGTGCCAGACACGGGTGTTGTCGGAGTCTCACTGCCTAGCTGTCACATGATTTTGTGGCATCAGTATCGCTTTGAATTCTCACACACTTAACACTAATTATTATCTATGAATAGGTATTCCTCAAGTTCTTCATCATTCATCCCTGATTGACCAGCCTCGGTGGCGTCGTGGTTAGCCATTGGTCTACAGGCTGGTAGGTACTGGGTTCAGATCCCAGTCGAGGCATGGGATTTTTAATCCAGATACTGACTCCAAACCCTGAGTGAGTGCTCCGCAAGGCTCAATGGGTAGGTGTAAATCACTTGCACCGACCAGTGAGGCCATGGTTTGTGCTATCCTGCCTGTGGGAAATGCAAATAAAAGATCCCTTGCTGCCTGTCATAAAAGAGTAGCCTATGTGGCAACAGCGGGTTTCCTCTAAAAAACAGTGTCAGAATGACCATATGTTTGCTGTCCAATAGCCGATGATAAGATAAAAAAATCAATGTGCTCTAGTGGCATAGTTAAATAAAACAAACTTTACTTTTTTTTCATCCCTGATTGTGTACAATGCAAGTGATCGCTATTTGTAAAAGGTGACATAGATTTCGCCTTACGGTGACTGGCACAGCGAAGTCAAGCTGTGAACCCTGTAAATGTAATGTTACAATGTTTTGTGAATTTGAGTTCAGAATTCTGGAAAAAAAGAACTGGGCAAAAATGAACATATCGAATCTGTTCTCCAGTCCCTAGATACATACCTGTGTACCTGTACCCATCTGGCTTCCTATGTTTTCTGCTATAAACAAAGCTGGTCTGTCCCATGGCACAAACTAATGATCGCTGGTTATAGAAATGCATGGTGGTGCTTGCAAGTATCTCTGAACAATGTCACAAGCAATCACCAAACTCCCTCCAAAAGTTGATTGACTACACGCCCACAGCCCATGTGATAGAGCATGGCAGGAGTTTGTGTGACACAAACGTCCACAACAGAAAAGCACCTGTCATGGTGGGAAACAAGGACTGGGATGTGGAGTGGTAAGGAAAAATTAGGTCAAACCATAGGTGGTGCTGGAGAAAAAAGGAAGAAAGGAAGGCATGGGACTGTGGAACAAAAGAAAGAAGAAGAAATAAAATAAAGTAAAGTAGAGACTACCATCTACTAAAGTTCAGTGTAATAGTTTGAACTTTTATTCAATAACTAAGCAATATGCAGACTCTACAATGTGATAAAGACTATAAAATGTAATACAAGAATCTGTGGAATGAAATATTTTAGCTTGCCATAACCCAATTTAGTGAATAAAGAAATAATCTGTGCGGTACCATTCAGGATTAATCCACTTGTTTATATCATTAAGATTTGGGTTTTTTCTAATTTAATAAATTTAATTTTTTTTAAACATGCACTGAGGTGAACATTCATCTATGCATCTATAAACCAAGTTTCATTCACCTGAATGTAAAAATCAGTGTCTTCTTACTGCAACAGTGTAACTATATGCAAAATTAATAAAATGTTATTCATATTTACCGGCAATGTCCATGTGATGTCTAGGAAACTGGCATTCTGAAAAAGTTAAATGTACATTAAATAAGTAGCTTTTGTGCCTAAAAAGATGCACACACTCCAAAAACGGAATCAGCTAAAAGTGCTTCTCCCCTAAAGAAAAATGTGAAGTACATGTAGATAGGAGAGTTTACTGTCATTGTCATTGTTAAAGGAACATTTGGGTCAAATATGAGCCGTGTTGGGAAGATGCACACACATACTCAGTCTGACAATTTAACAAATGAAAACTGTTTAATTTTAGAATTAATAAAAAAAACCCCATGATTATTCCTGTTTTGTTTCAATTTTGTTGGCTCTGGTACTCAAACATGGAAGTGAAGTGACATCACCTCATGTAAACTACTCCTGTAATGCTTATATGCCCAGAGTAAATGCACACAGTCATTTAAGGCAAGGCATTTCACTTTGATCAGCTAATCAAAAAAAAAGAAAAACAATAGCCCATGGATCACATTATTTGGTTGATCCTTAATCATGTTTCATGCCATATAACTATAAATAACATTTGTTGAGTGTACTATTAAGTAAACCATTTTTGTTTCTTTTTTAAAACACACTAAACAAATAAAGATAAAAACCCACAAAGTAAGGTACACAGTCTTACCTTTAGAACCAGCTTGAATGTAATGCCATTTATTTCTCTCACCAAAGACAACAGTATTTCTGAAAAACAAACATTTTATGTCAGTCAATATCTGATCACATTTTAAGCATACATGTGTACATGTAAACCATTGTGGTACCACCTCCCCCCCCCCCCAAAAAAAAAAACCAACACACAACCCCAAACAACCCCACAGTTCCATGATTACTAATTAACAATCTAGCACACCAATTTAGTGAACAGTGAGTAGAGATATGGTAAAAGTGAAAACTTAAATTGGGCTGAATTTACAAAGCCTGTTTATCATTATGTACATTTACAATGCTTAAACACCTGCATTTAAGAAAAACAGGCTTCGTAAAAATTCGGCCCATTTTTTAAAAATTGATAATGCAGCATTTGGTTTAACCATCTGATTGGCTACATGTATTACTACTATTAGATGTCTCACATATATAGAATAATACATGTGTTCTTGTGTAAGACGTACCGTTTACATTACTATGAGTGCTTTTGCTCGTGATGTACGATTCAAAACAGTTGTAATATAAATGGTCTCACACAGGAATATTTAAAGATTGTCTGTTATTTCTTTTACGTTCATCAGGGTACGAAAAAAAAATCATCCACAAACTGTGTGAATCGGCAAAGATGAACGTAAAAAAACTAAACCCACACAATACTTATAATTAAATTTAAAACATATTTACTAATAATAACATTAAAAGTTCATATTTTATTCTGAATTATATTTTTGGTTAAACAATAACACTCAGTAAGACAAATTACCAATATAAAATGATGTCATCAGGTATGACATTCCCTGACGACACAATTTTTACAATGGGATGACGTTGTAATTGTAATGAATGTAATAGAAATTTAATTACTTATTACACCACACACCGATGAACACAAATCGGACAAAATGACTTCCAACATAACTAAATGAGACATGAAACTGCACAGACCCAGACCTTGCTTTTTAAGGTGCGCGAGTGCGATCGCACTCGTAATTTCAATTTGACGAGTGTGAAAAACAGCACACGTTACACTCAACAAACGGCACATGTAAAATAGATGGGTATATTTATTTCCACTGTTTACAAAGATCAACAGTTTTCATAGCTCATTTAGCCGATAGGAAGGTCCTTTTATTAAAACAATAAAAATTTAAAACATGGCAGTAGCTTCCATGCAGTCGTTAAACTGGTATTTCTCTTTGTTGAACAAATCCGGAAATACTGATTATATAGACAATTTTGTAGACGTACCAGTCAAAATCCAATCTGAGCTACATTGCCTATTTTATTTATTTTGGCGAGTGATTTTTCACTCGTCTTAGCATATTGAGGTGTGCGATTTTCCACTCGCCTGTAATTTTCAAAAACCAAGGACTGCAGACCTACACGTAAGACATGGGAAGATGACGTCTAACCAAGATGACATCATTTAGCAAACTGAAATGAAGTGGTTGTCACTTGATTTAGCTATTTATCAATGAAACTTTGCATTCCTATGCCACTCTAAGTTTATACAAACAATTTACGGGTGTAGAAAGGTGCCAAAAAGTGTGTGTGTGTGTGGGGGGGGGGGGGGGGGGGCACACACATATATAAATATATAAAAACCATCACTGCTGCTACAAAGTGTGGGGGCACATGGTCCCCTGTCCCCCCCCCTCCCCCACACCCACCCACCCACCCTCTTCCTACACCTGTGCAAGTAATACTACAAATGTATTCAAGGCTAAACAAAAGTATTAAAATATATGTATTATATTAAATTGTGCAAATAATATTAATTACAAGAATTAACAAGTATTTTTCCTGTTATAAACATATGAGTAAAAAAAAAAAGTGCAAACTTTTTTGCATGACGATTTACAGTCAAACTGTGTGACACAATCGATCAGCTGATCAAACGTCATGACCTCTCAAAAGATGTATTTCACATTGTTAGAGATGGAAAATATCACATGGGTACATGTATTTTCGCCACCATGGTGTAATAAATAATTTTATTACACACCAGTGTAAGATATTGCTCATGTCATAACAATCACTCAATATCTAACTAGTGTAATATTGGCGTGACGTGAACGTGATGTAGATCACTTTCTGACCCAATTCATAGAAGGTCCCGACATCTGCTTACTTCTGCATTGCAGATTGTTTGCAGTTGGTTTGTAATAAATAAAAGACTAAACAAGCTTGCCTGTCATACCATTTGTATGAAATGAGTGAACAGGTTTGGTATCTGAAGAGCGTTTAGTATTCTATATATCTTTAGTAACTGCAACTCATGTTCTAAACTACATGTACATGTATGAGAAGAAAAATGCTAAACGGTTTGGCCTATGCAAATACATGTATGCATACTTTAGATATAGAAAGGAGAAAATATACGCATGCTATGTGTGTAAGTACATGTCATTGTTTTCTTGGGATTACATTTTAACTGTTTTAATACAGCATATATGGTGAAATTATTAATTTTGAGAATGAATAACCAATTATGACTTACCACAGAGAATGTCATTGCCAATGATGGATCTCCTTGGATCATACCACATCTGCAACAAAAAGGAAGGAAATGTTTTATTTAACGACGCACTCAACACATTTTATTTACGGTTATATGATGTCGGACATATGGTTAAGGACCACATAGGTATTAAGAGAGGAAACCCGCTGTCGCCACTTCATGGGCTACTCTTTTCGATTAGCAGCAAGGGATCTTTTATACGCACCATCCCACAGACAGGATAGTACATACCATGGCCTTTGTTACACCAGTTGTGGAGCACTGGCTGGAACAAGAAATAGCTCAATGAGTCCACTGACGGGGATCGATCCCAGACCGATCGCGCATCAAGTGAACGCTTTACCACTGGGCTAAGTCCCGCCCCCTACAACAAAAAGGTAGTAGAGCTATACGTGTATGTAGACTAGTTATACTGTAAACTGTTTGTAAACACATACATTTTGCATCATTTTCACCTACCAGTAATCTCATGTCGCAAAATTTATATGATACATTTATTTTCATTGCAGATAAGCATTGTAGATACCAATAAACCTGAATTGGCTGCAACATTTACAAGTTATGAACATGTGCTAAGCTGTGAATTACACGCATAATGACAAAAATAGATATCGCAATATTAATTAATCAGATTCACAAGTGGGCTTGTTTACAATAAAGGGCACCATTCACTTCCACATGGGTCCAAAAACGCCAAATACATACCAACATATCACAACAGGAAGGAAAGAAATGTTTTATTTAATGACACACTCAACACATTTTTATTTATGGTTATATGACGTCGGACATATGGTTAAGGACCAAACAGATATTGAGAGAGGAAACCTACTGTTGCCACTTCATGGGCTACTGTTTTCGATTAGCAGCAAGGAATCTTTTATATGCACCATCCCACAGACAGGATAGTACATACCACAGCCTTTGTTACACCACTTGTGGAGCACTGGCTGGAACGAGAAATAGCCCAATGGGTCCACCAACGGAGATCGATCCCAGACCGACTGCGCATCAAGCGAACGCTTTACCACTGGGCTACGTCCCGCCCCTACATATCACAACAATCATATCCCAGTGGATTCAATGGAGATTTCTGTGTCTGTTGGCATTGCAATGATAATATCATTGAAAGAACGTATTTTTATTGATTTAACATTTAATTAACTGAGATATTAGTCGCTAGTGAATATAATACAACTTTCACTATAAAAGAGTGTAATGGCCAAGGTGCGATGGGTTCTGTCCTTGGTCAAGTCACTGATCATACCAGAGATGGGAGATTTTTGAACATAATGGATGTGGACATGTAAAAAGCGATTGGACTTTGGACTATGATACGATGGATTGTAGAATCAATCTTCCTCAGTGGACCCATTATTCCACCCCACCCCCCTCCTACCATCCCAACCAGCGTCCCATGATTGGTATATGTACATCAAAGGCCATGGTATGTACTATGTGGTGTCGAACATTTGGTTATTTTGACTTTTGGTCAATAAAAAGAAAGAGAGGAAACCTGTCACCATCACACAGGCGACTGCTACCAATAAAGCCGAAAGGGATCTGTAAGTTTTATCTGCACTTTCCCACAACTGGTACATCAAAGGCTGTGGTATGTACTGTCCATTTCCATGGGAATGTGCATATATATATACAACTAAAAGATCTCTTCTGGTTTTTTGGTAGCAGTAACCTACATGTACATGTATATGGTGCAAACAGGTTTCCTCTCTTTTTTTTCTATCAACCAAATGTAAATATGACCATATGTTAGATACCTAATAACCTTACTTTAAAATACACTAAAGTGTTGTTAAACAAACATTCCTTTCTTTTCTATAGACTGTAATTCATACCTTCATCAGCTGGACGTCACTTGTAATCGTCTGGATGAGATAATCGAGAGTTCTCTTCACAAGTGAGGCGCGGATAAACAGCCTGCCCTTCCCTTCTATGGTTAATGTCTGAAATATATACAGTATATGGCAAAACCATGATGAAACATCATTTGTGTAACACAGACTTTTGTGATTAGTTGTATAGTTTGCCCATTGCTCGAGTAAATTTAGTTTTGCATAACACATTTATGTCCAAATGAAATACATTATAGTCCCCTATATTTTCAATTATTAGAGGCCTGGGGCCTAATTCACAACGGTCTTTTAGGCTCTACTAGACAACAAAGCATCCTCTTTGCAAGTCTTTGAGCATTGCACTGCGAGATCACAAAATTGCGAGTTTAGTGAATTAGGTCCCTGGTGATATCTGATAAAAATGCGAGTTAACATAATTTAAGGATCACATGCTGGGGTGGGGAAAAGCCCTTTTTTCCCAGTCTGGGATCGATTCTCAATCTCTGAGACCGAAATTATTTTTTAAACATGTGTTTGCCAGTCTCACTTTTGTCATTCTTGTCAATCCAAAGCACCTGTCCATTTCTATTATTCGAATAAATTCCTATCCATCAATTGGACCGTCCTGCCAGACATCGGTATCTTGAGCATGATTTAAAATAATTAAATAAATAAACAGTGATCAATATGGCTGGTGTTTTAGATGTATGTGATTTTAAAGTCTGCCATAAGTATTTATTGCCGGTCACTGAAGTTGGACCTACAGCAATATCAATCAACTGCTACTAGGCTAGATATTTGTCACAGTCGCTGAGCAGGTCATGAGATTAAACGGACATTAACAATAACACCATTCTTGGTGAGAAAGGTATCAAGGTATTACACTCCAATTAAAACAAAGGACCCAGACTTTGCAACTGGTTACAATGATTGTCCTGTCAACACCTGTGTACGGAGCCCTGTCAAGTTGTTTGTCCGAGTCAAGAAGCATTTGTGAAATACAAACTGCTTGAAATAACATAAAAAATGTACTGAAATAATCTATAAATGTAATTATTGTCGACTGTTCAATGTAGTCTATCCAGTAATTATAAAGGACTTTATTTGTTACAAATGGGAATGAGCAGAATAGCTACACCGGTTATCTCTAAAGCCATTATAGGTAAAAAAATTATCCAATTAGCAACAACGTTATTAATTGCTTTGTCTAAACATATATTTGGTAGAATATTGTGCACACTATTGCTACAAATCTTTTGGAATACTCTGGGGTTTAATTTTCCATCGACGGGTTAACCATAATTCATTGTTTAAAGAAATGAAAAGATCACTGAAATTTGCATTTCACATCAATGATTTAAGTTTGTAAGAGTGTTATGTGTTTTAAACCTTACATATCTGAACGAATGAAAATTTGGGACCTAAAATAAAAATCTTACCTTTTGGCAATTTTTGGTATAATCGATCACATGCTCCAAATTTGGGTTTGTGCTGCAGAACAGAATTAAACAGGCATAGAATATTCTCATCACATATAAATGTACATGTATACATTGTATGTCTTAATGAGAATTAATCAAAATACAATAAAATGTACATGTACATGTACATGTAGGTAGGTACTGAGAAATTTAAAAACAAAATTTTACTCTTTTAAAAAAACCTATTCATTATTCTGTAAAGGGACGGCAGGTACAGATACCTCAAATGTATAGTGCCCCAAGGTTCTGTAATAACACTCTTGTCCAATGGTCCTTACATCTGTTTGTCTGGTGCACCAATAATGAACTGATCTCTGATACAACCTGCGTTTTTCGACATTTTGGTAAAGTAAAGTTCAAGACCGTACCCAATTGGCAAACACTGGGGCTGTTCGGAAGACCGATTGCTAGGCTGGTTTATTCTATATCAGCACACTTGGTATGCTCGTTATTTCGAATCCATAAGTTTAAAGAACAAGGCAGGAAGGAAACCAATTTACAATTATTGACGTGTTCACAACATTTGTGCCTTCCAAAATACGATCCGACACCAAATACAAGAAATTACAATTTTCTTTCTAAAAATCAGAATTTCGAACAAGACAAACATAATAGTGAATCTTTGCTTTAAATTCGTAATGATTCCAACAAATTCGTAATAGCTGGCATCTCTGTAAATATCAAAGTCCATACCAACGTGTGATTTTGCTGATCAGAGACCAGTAGTCTGTCCTTGAAAACCATGAGCTGTTATCTGAAAACAAAATAACATGGGATGCTAATCACAACTCAAAAAACATTACAATGTAAATTGCATGTCTTATTTAACTCAACAGCAAATATTACAGAACAGTAATGTATTGTTATTTCTGGATATAACATGATGAAAATGTTGCTGAAAAAAATCTTTCATTGCATTGCATGGTTTTACCGACATAAAATACTAATCAATTTAAACTACAGTTTTATAATTTTATATTTCATCATAAGCCGGCAAGTTGGATACATTTCCAAACAATGAGTTGTAAGATAAATGGTATCAAATGGTCAACAACATAGTATTCTACATGTACATGTATTTCTTACATATCCTCAAAAAAAACCCCACCCATGTTTAATATAAATTTAAACATCTTTTCCAACTAAAACATATTTATGACACTTACGCGGCTGTTAACTTATCCACAACAAGGCAATCAGGTTTAGGTTAAATTACACGTCACAGAGCAATCGATTCTGGTTGTCCTTGTCAATCTAATTAAAATTAGCTCCACTGGTTAATAACTATTACCTGTGGATCTAACAGCACCCCATTGGAGCTCATGTCCAGTTGACCTTTAATTCGAACAATCAAAACCTTACTTGCAAAATCATGCCAGTGATTTGAAAAGAATTTGAAAACATTTGGGATTATGCCGAGGGTATACAAAATGATTCGGGTAAATTACAAAGTATGCCGGAATATAATTTTAATATAAAATTTGTTTCAAGACGAAAAAACCCCAACGTGATGGTATAGCCATAAATTCTGTTTATATTAGTATATAATCCAGAGTTTATTACTGCACTTTTCCCCCTATTTTTTAATGTTGAAATAGACCAACAAGTTCGCCTATTGCATAAATTGTCTCGCCCGATACTTTTGGAATTTGTATGCTCCCGAATAACGTTATAAAAGGCGAAGTGTAATTGGTCGATTTTTAAATTGTTATTTATAGATGAAATGTCACCTGGACATGGAAGCCCACGCAATGCTGTTAGATTTACTGGTGAGACCAGTAGAGCTAATTTTAATCAGATTGTCGTACTTGTATTACTGGATTGTATGGTTGTCATGACCGGGTCATCACCATGAAGCAACCACTCAAAAGTTTCAAAACTGATCTCCAACCAGGGTTTTATCAGCTATGTTTCTAGACTCCAATAATTGGCACCATTACCCAAACGCTATGTCATTTTTTATTCCCAGTTTTGGAAAAAAACATTCCCAATCTGAATGAAAATAATTCCCGTTTTGTGTTATTATATAAAGATATATTATGAAAACAATACATAACACTTGACAAACACCCCCCCCCCCCCCACCCCATTATGTTTTATAATGCAAAATACAGGGCTTCTAGATTATGGTAGCCCCACTTCCGTGGCAAGTGATTTTCCATGTTGGGCTAGTAAATACCTACTACAAATGTATTACCATGCCCGACGGCTAGTGAAAAATGAAGTTGTCAAATGATGCATTTAAATCTATTTCGTAAATATGAATATCTTGTCCCCACTCCTACCTCACGAATCTTAGTGTTTTTAAGTTCTATCTCCCTCTTTAGGTGACATATCTGATTATTACTATTAGTAAAATTGAGTAGTAGGGCTAGTGGATTTTTAATCAGGGCTATAGTAAATTAAAAAAATTTACTGATCACATTCATGGCTAGTGGATTTTATAAACATTCAAGAAGCCCTGCAAAATAGATATATTAATTTGAATAAATACAAGTACATGTATAGTATTACTTTTTTAAACATTCTATCTTTAAGTTAGCTTTATGAGATGTTTTTCAAATGAAACTGAAAATTCCCAAGTTTTTGTAAAACAACTGAAAATTTCCAAGTTGTTTGTAAAACAACGCTAAAATTCCCAAAGTCAAAGCCATACAGGTAGGTGTCAAGTAAAATTTGAAAAATATATGTTGAAAATGATATTGATCTACAAATTAGGGTCATTTCCTACATGGATCATCCATCAAATGTCTAATAAAACCAATTTGAAAGTCTTGACTGATTTATACATTTTTCTATCAGTACATGTAGCTTTATTTGTCATACACTAAGTTATTTAAATGCTAGTTACTGTTAACATACTTGTAAGTCCACATCGGAGAATATCTTCTATTGTTTTACACAGAGGAATCAGCTTGGGGTTCCTGTCCAAAATCACTGTCTTTTCCTGATGGAGATCAAGCAAAGCACCTGTCAAAAAAATGGCCACATATAACCATATGGTAAATAACTCTATATATAACGTACATAACATGACACTTTTATGTTTTTAAACGAAACAAGTAGTAATCTTAAATGCATGTCACAGGGGGTGGGAGTGGGGGTAGGGATGCGAAGTGCCCCTCTACTGCTGGAGTAAAACCTGTGAAGTTATTTGGGCAAAATGTGCTAACCTGAGATATTTTTACAAAATTTTCATCATTATACCCTCAAACTGACATGTAGTTATAATCCATGTAAAAATTAGTAGTGATTCATTTACAAACCTATATAGCTGTTTGGTAATAAATGCTAATATTAATGTTTCGTATAATTTAGCCAAAAGCTAGCCTGCCACCCTACGCAAATGGGAGCCTGTATGCCTATGGCAGTGATAAATGTATATATGCAATATCAATTACATGTAAATCACTACTACTAGTAACAAGTATGTCATCATTCCTTTCCTACCTCAGCTCCAGTGTGACTGATATTATAGTGATAAATATATATATATATTATATGTATATTATTATACACGTATGGCTGTGTAACTCCAGTAGGTCTACTAATGATATGCTGCATGTACATATTATATGTATATGTAATTATAGGGATCACAAAAAAAGAAAAGATAAAAAAAGATAAAAAACTAAACAAGTTTACAAAAGATAACTTTATTAGAGTGAAGGAAGGAAATGTTTTACTAAACGATGCACTCAACACATTTTATTTATGGTTATATGGCGTCAGACATATGGTTAAGGACCACACAGATATTGAGAGAGGAACCCGCTGTCGCCACTTCATGGGCTACTCTTTTCGATTAGCAGCAAGGGATCTTTTATATGCACTATCCCACAGACAGGATAGTACATACCACAGCCTTTGTTATACCAGTTGTAGAGCACTGGCTGGAACAAGAAATTTATTACAGTGAAGGTATTAATAATTAATAGTAATTCCAACAAAATGTTACCCGATAATGGACAGGACATACAAACCATATGAAAACACAAACCTTTGAGAATTTTCAGCAGTGGATGGGTAACAGACATGCTTTAACCGTGTCTTTGCTGCTTGTAATTCATCTGTGTTGAACACTTTTACAAACAGTGTAAAGTATGATGCTGTCACTGCAGGGCCGTCATCTACACATTCATTGGAAGTATAAGAACTGCAAAGAAATGAAGGAAATGTTTTATTTAATGACGCACTCAACTCAATGCAAAGAAATGAAATCTATCTATCTACAGTGAAACCTGCCTAAACTGGACACTGAACGGAGTTGCAAGCATAACGTAGTTAGGCACGTTGACGATACCTTTTGTCAAATATATTGTACCGTCATACAATTTCGATCGACATATGTTTTTGATATTTTGTTTGTAACAGCATGTATCGCGAGATTATGCGAGATATTACGTCACTATCAGCCTGAACATAAACAACGAAATGTCTTTTTCCTCACAATATTAAAAATGCTTCAAGTCAAGCTTATGTTTTAATTATAATACCATAAATAGTGTGCATGTTATCAGTTTTTCGTAATGCAATATTTTGGTACTAATGAAATGCCTTACATAGCGAAATCCAGGTATCACAAATCCCTGCAAAATTATCATCTGCAACACTGACATCTGACCTGCCAAAGTTAGACGATATACAGAGTATGACAAATATTTTGAAAAGTCACTAGCCACAGGGCTAGTGGGTTTGTGAAAACCACTAGCCCACCAAGATAAAGCACTAGCCCAAATTCTTGATCAATTATAACAGGATTTTTATCTAATTTTTGTAAGATTACACATTTACGAGTATAACAGTAAAATGAAACAAACACTTAAATTATGTTGTAACTTTCAGTTTTGTCGTGTTGTACGTTTGGTCTTTTGTCCAATGTGATCCATCGTTATTGTCCCGTTTTCGCTTTTGCCCACTCCCTGGGTTGGTATCTAAAACCACGATCAAAATAATTAAATTTAAATGAGGGTACGACAGTGTGACACACGGTAATAGATGGTTGAGTGTATTTGGTAGTGGGTTATGCTTTTAGGGCCTACTATTCATGTCGCCAGGAACGGTACTGCCAATTGCTCAAATACAGGGCATTATCCCATGTCAGACCGATATCAAAAGAATAGAACGGCGACATCTAATCCGTTGTTAATTGATGAACAAAAAAGGTATTATCTTGTATCGGCAGCTGTGAGACATTATCCAAACGTAATAGCCCAAGCCGAGTCATTGCATGTGCGGTTACCATTAAAGTAAATTGTTTTCCTGGTTGCTGATAACCATATGTAAGCGAAGTGTTAAATTAGAAAACAATAGGTAAATAAAACAAACACTGAAATTCAAAGCATGACTGGGGTTTGATTGAGATTAACCTGTCGTCGCGATTGGTCATTTCCAAGTTAGCCTAAAACATAATTATGTGCGAGATTAACTACCACGTGACGTGTCCAACCAATCAAAACACGCATGTCATTAGACTTGATTTCCTGTGCCAGAAACTTGAAAGGGAAAAGTAAACAATGCATGCTGTAACCGTAACGATGTAGAGATAGCATGTTACTGCAGTTTGCAGACCTATTTCAAGTGGATTATTATTATATACTGATGATGTTGTTGATATTATTCTATGACAAACGTCACAATCAAATTTATTAAACGAAATTTCAGCCGAGAGAAAAAAAAAACGAAAAAAAACACGATCGAGCGATAAGGAGAGGGGGTGAGAAAGGTTTTGCGTTTCTCACTAGCCCGAACTTAAAAACCACTAACCACGGGCGTCGGGCTAGCGGATTTGTCGAACT